>NW_028261387.1:2610836-2613336 GCF_051295495.1 Thamnophis sirtalis
ATGTGTGTTTCATAGCATTACACAACGTGCAAATTTGACCTTGGCTGATATTGATTGGGTGGGCAATCTTTAGGAAATTCCAGGGACATAGCTTAGATCCGTCATGGCAAACCTATGACACGCATGCCACAGGTGGCACGCAGCACCCTCTCTGTGAGCTTGCAAGCTGTTGCTCCAGTTCAGTTCCATCGTGCAGGCGTGCGCACCTCCCACCAACCAGGGGGCGTGGCGTGTACAAGGGGAATCTGCATGTGCAGGGGGAGGGGTGCATGCATGGGGGGACATTGTGGGAATGCATGCATGCACGGTGGGCCTGGGCACATGTGCAGGGGCATGCACACATTGCATTTTGGGGGTTCGTGCATTTGCGCGCATGAGCTCATGCTTTGGGCGCTTGGTCCAGAAAAGGTTAGCCATCACTGGCCTAGATTATGGAGCTGAGAAAACATAATTGGAAGAAAGCAATGATAAAGTGTCTACTGATGTGAATGAAAAACGTAGACATGCCCATGGAGTCAACAGGAGTTGATCTCCAGTCAAAGGAGATGTCGCTGTTAATCGGTCAATCTGACATTACTCCATGAAACACATGCTTGAATTCCTCACTTGAAAAGTAAAAAGTATCCCTGGAATTTAAAACTCAGCATACGTCACTAAAAATTTCAGTAGGGTAGGTACCTAGGTGTTCTGCCCCCCCTCATCCCACACCAACACACACTCCGAGCCAAAGATAAGTTACGACATTTAATTAACAGACAGACAGGTCCTTGGCAGCAAACCGGCACAGACAAGCTTGGGCAGCAATCCAGCCTACCAAGCTCACAATAATGTTCTCCAACATTAATTCCTGCGTTGACTTCTGCAAGAGGGGCTTGTGCACAAGCAGTCCTTTTATAGTCTGGAGAGGAGCCTAATGACCACCAGCTGAATGCAATCACCAGTCATAAATGAGTCCGTGTGTTCAGGGTTATGCCCCTCCCTTGAAATGTGTCCCATTTTTTTTTGTGTGTGTGGAGTGGTCCTGAAAGACATTGTGATCCCCTTTAGCAAGCTGATTCTTGTTTCTTGTTTCTCAGTTTAACTAACACGTTTTCAACACCCCGTATCTGACTTTGCCACTAGAAAGAACAAAATTGTGCAAGTGCGGTGCATTCCACTATATTTATTCTTTTGTGTGGTGATGAAGGGAAACTAGTGTTTTCTAACACAGTTGTGATATACTGACAAACTGTTCAAGGAGGTGATGCAGAGCCGAGGTGGCTCAGTGGGTAGAGTGCAGTACTGCAGGCCACTTCAGCTGACTGCTATCTGCAGTTCAGCGGTTCTAATCTCACCGGCTCAGGGTTGACTCAGCCTTCCATCCTTCCGAGGTGGGTGAAATGAGGACCCAGACTGTGGGGGCGACTCTGTAAACCGCTTAGAGAGGGCTGAAAGCCCTATGAAGCGGTATATAAGTCTAACTGCTGCTATTAACTGCTATAGACTGTAATTTTCTGGAAACGAGGACCAGAAAAAGAAAGATTTTCTCCGATAAGGATAGGGCTGCAGGTTTTTCTATAACCTGGAACACTTACTATAAACTAAAGAGTTTTCAGTAGTACATTGTATGAGCGTGCATTTTTTTTTACAGTTTCTATTTCTTAATCAAGGATCTTGCCATAACTTGATACAGTGCAGCAGCCTCTCTTGCCAAAGAATGAAAATGATGAAAAGGGGGTTATTTTTAGTTTAAAGAGCCTGTTTGTAGAAACAGAAAAGATACACATTTGGTATTCAAAGCATAGATAAAAAGAAACATTTCACCTCCCTCTCCCTGTTTCGAGAGAACTGTTAACAGCTTTTTATAGGTTTGTTGGCAAAGATCACAGATGATGAATTGTATCTGTAGCGCTATATACGATTCCTTTAATCTTCCATTCTCTGTGCAACAAAAAAACTCTTTAACAGCAGGTGTAACAATATATGCACAGCGTTTAGCGTTGCACATTGAATTTCTTTAGCTCCTTTTAATGCAATCTTTAAAACATAACTTGTTTGTGGTTAAAGGTGGACTGATGCTCCATTTAAAAATAAGAAACGTAGCATCTATTATTCGTGAGATACATATTTTGCTAGTTTTTCAAAAGGTAAAGTTTCCCCTCGCACATATGTGGTAGTTGTTCCTGACTCTAGGGGGGCGGGCTAATCTCTGTTTCAAAGCTGAAAAGCCAGCGCTGTCCGTAGACCTCTCCGTGGTCATGTGGCCAGCATGACTAAATGCTGAAGGAGCACAGAACGCTGTTCCCTTCCCATCAAAGGTGGTTCCTGTTTTATTACCCTTGAAGAGTATTCGGAGACTTCAACTCATCCAGAACGCAGCCGCACGAGTGATTGTGGGTGCACCTTGGTACACCCACGTTACACCTATCCTCCGCAAGCTGCACTGGTTACCGATCAGTGTCCGGATACGCTTCAAGGTGCTAGTCGTAACTTATAAAGCCCTTCATGGTATTGGATCTGG
>NW_028261387.1:2618336-2643336 GCF_051295495.1 Thamnophis sirtalis
TGATTTGAACCGCCAAACTGCAGATAGCAGTCAGCTGAAGTGGCCTGCAGTACTGCACCCTAACCACTGTGCCACCTCGGCTCTAATATCTAATATCTTTAAAATGTTGACGTTTCCTTACTCAATAACCTTCATTGGTTTTGTACAAATTTTAAAGTGATTTATGGAAGCTTCTTTCACTGCTTGTATGCGAGAAGGACTAAATAAAGATTTTCGGCATTTACCTGCTGATACATTATTTCCAGATTTCTGAAAAGCCTTTTATGGATTTCTAAATCACAATCCCTTTGAAATTTCCTCTTTTCAGGTTTCCATGCTGGTTTCAATAGAACCAATTGATTGTATTAAGCTTAAAAAGACATTTTCCGTGAGTTGAATTATTTTTCCTGGCTGCTTGTTAAAGAAGAATAATCTGTACTTAACCTGAATATGGCCTGCTGTATATTGAACGCCAGTGAAATAACTGTATCTTATATCTAGAATTGCAGCAGGTTAAGTAACTTTAACCTAACTGACCTCCACTATATTTTTCTAGTAAATATAATCCGAAACTGCACTGCTGTAATGAATCAACTGTCAAACACATTATATACCAAGACAGTATTAATCTGAGTGTTTGATTTTGCTGTGATGACGTAAAATAGTGTATCTGCCCCCATACAGTGAGGTTACTTTTAATAGCATTTCTGCTAGGTCTGATCTTTGCTTCTGGCACAACTCGATATAATTATGTCATGAGATCTGTGAAGGATATTTTTCCAAATGATCAATAAGGGAAAGGGTTTAAAAATACTTTCTGTAGAATGGGTTTTATATGTTTATATATACATATTTATAACTGTATAAGAAGGCGGTGGCACAAGCTTTTGTCTTCTTCACTTTTTGTCTTTGTTATAGCAATAGCAGTTAGACTTATATACCGCTTCATAGGGCTTTCAGCCCTCTCTAAGCGGTTTACAGAGTCAGCATATCGCCCCCAACAACAATCCGGGTCCTCATTTTACCCACCTCGCAAGGATGGAAGGCTGAGTCAACCCTGAGCCGGTGAGATTTGAACAGCCGAACTGCAGAACTGCAGTCAGCTGAAGTAGCCTGCAGTGCTGCATTTAACCACTGCGCCACCTCGCCAATTCTCAGTTATGAGAATTTGTTTGCTCTAAATGGAGAAGAATAAGTCATCAGGGGGAATATTGTATTTGTTGTATTTTAAAGCTTTTAAAAATGGAAATTACCTTTACTTAACTGTTGTAAGAACAGTTTACAGCAGTTAAAACTGCAGAGTCAGATTTAAGATGCTAATAGCAGTAAGAAAAAAAAACCAATCTTTCATTTCTTGGTCAAGAAAGGTCATTGACAAATGCCTTCAGGTCTGATTGAAGAACAGCACGGATGCTGCCTCCTTTGAAAAGCCAAATGTATTGTCTTAAAATTTCACTAATTGTATTGAGGTGGTAAAACCAACCTATCTGAACCCCGTATTGGAAAACTTATTACATCTTTAACTGTATTTAATATTTATTCACACTACTTGAAGAAAGTGTATGTGAACATGTTCATTCCCTGATACCAAAATTTGTGAGTAACCAAAGAGGATGAAAAATGTGAAACCTTTAGGGTTTTATTAGGAATGTCCTGTGGAGGACATTATTAGGATCTCCCCGTGGAGATTCGGACCCTCCCCACCCTTCAGGCTTTCCGCAAAGCCGTTAAGACCTGGCTGTTCTGGCAGGCCGGGGGCTGATGAGTTCCCAGCCCCACTCGAATTGCTGATTGTTGCGTGGTTTTGACTTGTCTTTGTATCCTGTCTTGTTCCGTTGTTTTTGTATCCCCCCATTCCCCATATGTCTGTTCGCCGCCCTGAGTCCCTCCGGGACAGAGGTGGGTTCCTGCCAGTTCGCACCTATTCGGTAGAACCGGTTCGTCAAATCTATTGAACCAGTTAGAAGAAGTTCCACCAGTGGACCCAGAAAGCAGGCCACACCTACAGAAGAGGTCCCAAAAATTTTTGAAACCCACCACGGGCAAGGATCTTGTAACTTGACAGCTTTAAGACTTGTATGCTTCAATGCCAGAGTTTCTGAATAGCTACTTGGACCGACTTAAGTACTAATTCATAATTTCATATCCGGTCACATGGGCGGCAAGCCACTCCCATCCGGCCACATGGGTGGCAAGCCAATCCCACAAAGGAGGCCACACCCACAGAGTAGGTTCCAACAATTTTTGAAACCCACCACTGCTCTGGGAATAGGGCGGCATACAAGTCTAATAAATGGAATGGAATGGAATGTTGCCCTCCCGTTCTAAAGAAGCTGCACACTCAATTTAGTGCACATCAGTATTAGAGAGGAAAGCCAGTTGGGTGAAGTAATCAAGGCGTCAGTGTAGAAACCAGTAGTCTGTGAGTTCTAATCCCACCTTAGGCACAAAAGCCAGCTGGTGAGTTGGGCTAGCCACTTTCAGATTTAAGAGGAAGCCAAGGCAAACCTCTTCCAAAACAGTGCCAAAAAACTTGAAGGGACAGTCAACAGAAGGACAACATTGACTCAAAGGCAGGATTGCATTGGAAAATCAATTCAGAATGACAAATAGGATTATTTCATTTCAGTCACTAACCTTCCTTCATGTCCTCACTCCAGGTTGTATTACTATGATCCCCCCTCCCCAGCCAACCAGCCCCCCCCGTCCGACCTGCTCCCCGCCGGCCGGCCGGCACAAGGACTCACCGCTCTCCTCCTCCTCCTCCTCCTCCCCGCTCGGTAGTGGGCTGGCTGCAGGCCGGGGCAAGCCGCCCAGTAGAAAATGCCGGGCAGAGAAGAAATTGCTGCTGAAGAAATGACGGCTTGGCGGCCCAGAGCAACCTCTTCAGAATCACCCTCGATTGCGCAGTCGCTCAAGTGCAAGACATGATTGGCTGCTCCCAGATCAGGAGGCGGGAGAATCAGTGCCTCCTTTGCATATGGAATTTTTTGCTTCTTAACTCTTTCTTAACTAAGCAAAAAATTCCTTATGCAAAGGAGGCCCCGAGTTCTCTGGCCTCCTCCTATAGTTAACACTGAGAGCAGACACCAAGCCACTGTGACTTGAAATCTGGTAGCAACTAACCTGGCTTTAATTATTTTAAAAAAATTATTTAAAACTCTTTCCTTTCCCTCAGGAGACTGGTGTGGCCCCGCTTCCCTTGCCTCTAGTGACTGCATGTCCCCGTTCCCATGATGCTGGGATGAATGTAATTTGCCACTGATAGTTCATAAGAATTTCCCTGCAGTTGGACCTTTGCACCGCAGAGCCAAGCCACTCCTTATATCTGAGCAAGACTGTCACAAATCCTTTGGAAATGAGCCTTTTCTTCTGAGCCCACATTATTATATTGAGTGTACCATAACATTCGGAGCTTAAAGGGAGGAAATCATCCCTGCTTTTCTAGCTCACATTTGCACATTGGCTGTGTGCCTTGTTAATATTAACATTCACTATTTACAATATTTATTTTTGTTTGTGCAGTGACTCATTTATAGGTTATACAGATAAAAAATAATCTGTATAATCCTGAACTTCCTGTCTAATTGTTGTAACTGAAGAAGGTAGAAAATAGCAGTCTATATGGTATTTTACTCTTGGGGCAGGTGAAAGAAAACTCATAGACAATTAAGCTGTCCACTCCCCACTAGTTGAAGGCAGATGGAAAGATGTTAGAACTAGATGTTACATTATTAGAGAAAAAGTTGAATGAGGAGATGAATTAAGTAGCCTCCCCCCCCCCCCCATGCTACTCAGTAAGACAATGTACTGGACTCTTAACCAGCAAATATCAATTAATCCAGACATTATTACAGGTTTACTTCCTGTCTGGAAGGGTGTTGTAGAGATAATTTTACTCTGATTATCGTTTGATTTGGGGAATATTATTTTCTGGTCATAACATTGCGTAATATTTTCATCAGAAATGGGTGTTTTGACTTTTGATCACCAAGTCATGATTCTTTGTCCCTCCGAGCCATTCGGTGTCATTCTTTGATGCACCAGAATTATTTGGAGTGGAATGTTTGTCTGTTCATTCTGGCGTGAATCTTTTCATTTGTCAGTCATATTTTCAGACAAATGAATCATGCTAATGTGACTTCTTCATTGGTCAAGTCATGATGTAATTATTTTCTGCTCAGTCATGGATACTTTCTCAGATTTGATCAAGTTTCCTGTGTCCTTCCATAATCCACTGTTTGTCTTTGGTGAATATGCTGTCAGCGTACATAAAGAAAAATAAAATAGTAGGATAGGGGGATCCTTGCTGCACGAAGCTCAGAAAGCAGCGATCCCACTATCTCCCCCCACACCTCCTCTTTCTGAAAGAGGAGGTGGGGTGGGGGAATCTTTGCATACTTCTAGTGTATCATGTTTAATAGTTTAATTAATTGCTTTTCTTTTGAATTAACAGTTCTCACACGTTTTGCAAAAGTAATGATGCTGGCCCTTTCCTATCTTATTTTCATAAGCATTTCTAGTATGGTTTTATTATATCCTGTGATCATATAAAGTATACCAGTTCTCACCCTCTGAAAGATTGCCAACCTTGATTTCATTCTCAAGACTTTGTTTATGAGCATATTGTACATTTAAATCTCTGACTGTATTTATTTTTATGTTATTGCTTCAAAGCGTTCAGCGCCATTTTCGTATTACTAATGCAACTGCTATTGCTCAGAAGTGGAGTTTATACATAGGTGCTTTCGTAGGTATCTGGGGATTAATTTACGTATGTTTTTAGATATGTTAGATCTTTGCATATAAAACTTGGCTGTTCCACAAGAGCTGATTCCAGTGCAGTTTCATGGGACTTAATTACCACTCAGTAGCCAATATCTTCGATAAATAAGCTGTAAATACGAGCACTTGTTAGACGTCAGTGGTGGGTTTCAATTTTTTTTGGAACCTACTCTGTGGGTGTGGCCTCCTTTGTGGGAGTGGCTTGCCGGCCATGTGACCTGGTGGGAGTGGCTTGCCTGCCATGTGTTCTCTCTCTCTCTCTCTTTCCTTCCTTTTGTTTCTCTGTCCCTTTTTCCTTTTTTTCGTTCATCTCTCTCTCACTTTTTCTTTCTTTTTTATTTATTTCTTCCTTTCTTTCTCTTTCTCTCTCTGTGTGAGTCTGTCTGTCTGTCTGTGTATATGTGTGTGTGTGTGTTTGTGTGTGTCAGTGGTGGGTTTCAAAAAAATGTTGGAACCTCTTCTGTAGGTGTGGCCTGCTTTCCGGGTCCACTGGTGGAACCTCTTCTAACCGGTTCGGTAGATTTGACGAACCGGTTCTACTGAATAGGTGCGAACTGGTAGGAACCCACCTCTGTTAGACATACTGTGTGATATTAAGGGCTGCTTTTGATAAACAAAGTTATATGGAGCAAGTCAGCATGGCAGGGAACAAGCTTGTTACAGGATGTAATTGCTGTAAAATGTTTTTTCCCCCAAAAATCTTAAAAGGTACCATAATAATTGAGAAGTATAATGACATTTCTCTGAAGACCTTCACAATGCAGAATGGTGGACTTTGATAATTATGCATTGTAATACCTTTTGTAAAACAACTCCTTTTTATAAACTTACTGCTTCCCACACACTATTAGGAAAACTGTCATGAAAGTTACAGTGTCTGCAAATACATCTGCAGATGTCTGGAAGTGCAGTTTTCATTTTAGCACCATATTGGTGAAGTTTCTGGAAATATTGTAGACTCTTAGTTAACAGTTATGTAACTTACCAACAAATGCGTTAAGGAACTGTTTGAACCAGTGGTGGGTTTCAAAAATTGTTCGAACCTACTCTGTGGGTGTGGCCTCCTTTGTGGGAGTGGCTTGCTGCCCATGTGACGGAATGGGAGTGGCTTGCCACCCATGTGACCGGATATGAAGATGCCGACGACACTTGTCAGAACCACCTTAAATTACCTCACACACAGCACTGGCATGCATAAGAATAGGATGTCAACTTGTTTTTTAAAAGGCATCTTTGGTTTGCGTTAGAACAACTTCAACACACGCAATGTTCTGATTGCACCATAAACGCAGTAGTCATCCTCACCTTTCACGGAGGCACTGAGTTTTGTAAATAGGAGCATGATAGTGTAGAATAATCATATCCAAGGACCAGTGGTGGGTTTCAAACAATTTTGGAACCTCTTCTGTAGGTGTGGCTGCTTTCCGGGTCCACTGGTGGAACCTCTTCTAAGCGGTTCGGTAGATTTGACGAACCGGTTCTACCAAATAGGTGCGAACTGGTGAGAACCCACCTCTGGTTTGAACAGAATAGATACATTGTATCTGGAGTTGGAACGTGTCATTTGCTAAATTATGGGACACGATTTATAACTTTTTCAGGGGTCAGATCATTCGATAGGAAGAACAAATGGCTTTGCCAACAATTCTGAAGCTGCCGTTCAGAAACGATTCTATGTTGTAATTTATAAGAATCCGTTGATGAGTGATTGTAGGGGTTAAAACAGTACAGTGTTATACTTCCTTCATGGGCTTGCTAAATTGCTAGGGTAGTGATGGAAGCCTTTTGGAAACAAGAAGTTCATGCAGATTGAAGTCTATGGGGATAAGGTGTTCACTAGATAATGAATGTGGAGAACCAATTTGGTGTAATGGTTAAGGCATCATGCCAAAAAGTGGGAGATTGTCAGTTCTTGTCCCGTCTCTTAGTCACAAAGTTAACTAGGTAACCTTGGTCCTCTGTCTGTCTGTCTGTCTGTCTGTCTTTCTCCCTCCCTCCCTCTTCCCACCCTCCTTCCCCCTCTCTCTCTGGTATAGACAATGACAAACTACTTCCAAAAGTTTTGTCAAGTAAACAACATTGACTCAAAGGTATACTTGTGTAACACAGAGAGGGAAGAAGAGGGAGGGAGGGGGGGGTGAGAGAGACAAGAAGAAGAAAATAGATTCCAGTGGATAGGAAGATTTTCGGCAGAGATTCTGATAGAAAAGTAATTATAAGTTTCTCAGAGTCACCTTATACTATTAAATTTAATAAACAAACAAACAAATATGATGAGCACAATAGAATGAAAGAGAAAATTATTAATGGAAGTTAACATTTTGGGAGAAAGAACCAGAGGTGGGATTCTGTACTGGTTCTGCGGGCGTGGCTTGGTGGGCATGGCATGGCATGGCTTGGTGTGCGTGGCAGGGTAAGGATACTGTAAAATCTCCATTCCCTTCCCATTCCAGGGGAAGGTTACTACAAAATCTCCATTCCCTCCCAATCAGCTGGGACTCGGGAGGCAGAGAATAGATGGGGATGTGGGGCCAGTCAGAGGTGGTATATAATGGTTCTCCGAACTACTCAAAATGTCTGTTATTGGTTTTCCTGAACTGGGTAGAATTTGCTGAATACCACCTCTGGAAAGAACAGATAGCAATAGCAATAGCAGTTAGACTTATATACCGCTTCATAGGGCTTTCAGCCCTCTCTAAGCGGTTTACAGAGTCAGCATATCGCCCCCAACAACAATCCGGGTCCTCATTTTACCCACCTCGGAAGGATGGAAGGCTGAGTCAACCTTGAGCCGGTGAGATTTGAACAGCCGAACTGCCGAACTGCAGTCAGCTGAAGTAGCCTGCAGTGCTGCACTCTAACCACTGCGCCACCTCGGCTCTGTTGAGCTTCATCCCATTTTGAGCAATGTATGTATGTATGCATGTATGTATGTATGTATAAAAATAATATGTGTGTGTGTGTGTGTGTGTGTGTGTGTGTTGTATTTGTGCTGATAAATAACCGGGGGTTGTATCTCTCTCTCTCTCTCCATATATATATACACACACATACACACACATACACACACACACACACACACACACATATATATATGCACGCACACACACATGCATACATATATACATACATAGAGATAATTTTCTATTGATAAGTAAAACATTTGTTAAGTGAGTTTTGTCCCATTTTATGAGCGTTCTTGCCACAATTGTTAAGCGAATCATTGCAGTTGATAAGTTGGTAACCTGATAAGTTAGTAACCTGGTTGTTAAGTGAATTTGGCTTCCCCGTTGACTGCTGGTGAAAAGGTCGCAAAAGGTGATATAACATGACCTCGGGACACAGCAACGGTCATAAATATGAGTCAGGATTTTGATCACACGATCATAGGGATGCTGCAAAGGTTATGACTGTGAAAAATAGCCAGGTCACTTTTCCAGTGCCATGGTAACTTTGAATGGTCATTAAATGAACTGTTGTAAGTTGAGGACTACCTGTGCTTAAATATATATTGGGTACTTGAAATATCCACTATATCATCCAATAGCATCTGCCTAGGTTAATTATATTGTCAATGGTGGTGAAGAAGTGAGTAAGATTCTTGGATTTGTTCAAGCCATTACTCTGCGTTGGCTTCTTACCTGGCCTGGCTTATAAAAGTCTCTAAAGATTATTTATAACTTCGCATTTCCAGGAGTAGAAATAGAAATTGCCTTGAACATAATGGAGTGCCTTATAATTGAGTCCCTTTGTAGTCTATTTACAGAATTCCCGGGAATTTCTCAGTATAGGTACTTTCCCCAGACTGAAATTAAGAGTCATTAAGATCTCTTAACAAGGGTCATTAGCAACAGGAATTGCAAGAACTAGAAATAATTAACCTTTGATGCTAGGCCTTTGGTGCTGGAATTCCATCTTAGTAGAATAGTTTTTTGGGATTTATTTTGACCCTTGAGAAAAGGCTATACTTATTTTGTTATATTGTACTATATTAATTTATTTGATTCTTTTTGTTAGTTTTTATGGTCTTAAATGTGGGTTTTCTATTCTGTAAGCCGCCTTGAGTCGCCACGGGTGAATAGGCGGCAATATAAATTAAGTAAATAAATACATTCAATGCATAAATAAATAAGTCCCTAGGGAGTGGGCGGCATACAAATCCTATTAAAGTTTTAAGTTTAAACAGTGGTTGTTTTTTTTTGTATAAAATATAGATATTTTCATTTTAAAGTTAAAAATCTGGGTTATAGTCTTTGAAATAGTAATAATATCGATGTTGAGAATTCTGCTCAATTGCTGAGGCCATTGTAAAATTTGGGGGTTTGTTTTTATTTTAGGGGGCTGCATGGATAAGGTCAACTATATTGGAACATTTTCTCCATGCTTGCTTTTTTATTGTGCATTTGTTGTGTTTTTGTTTATTATTATTATTTTGGGGTTTTGACTATAAATCAGTAAGCAACGTTATGTGGTTTGTTTTCCTAGCTCGCACCAGATCCTGGCTTAGTGTCAAATAAAAGGAGAACCTTTGGGGTTTGTCAAATTGGCAGAAATTGCCTCAATTATAGCGGATTTTTGTAGAACATAGCAGTGATTTTGTATTTTAAATCGGTGGGCAACTTATATTTTAAATCAGTGGGCAACTGCCTGCATTTTCTTATTCTGTTGTATTCTGTGCTACAGTATCTCAACAATCATGTTGTTATTAGAGTGTGAATCTTAAAAATCTTAGCATAAACTGAGGTCAATTGTGTTGCGGTGCTGTGTGTTGTTGGGATATTGATGTGAAGCTTGAGAATGGTTTGTACTTTAGCGCCCTCTTTTGGTGATTAGGTAGAAATTAAGCAGCATTTTTTTTTTTACTCTAGGTGAGTCGAGGAAAACCATGTATTTTCATTTGGTAAAGTAAAATAAAATTTTATATATATATGAAGCAGTGGTGTGTGTGTGTATATATATACACACACACACACTTAAAGTCACAGGTTCGATTCCCAAACTTGGGTATGGCTAGCTGATGAGAGCTAAATAGCTTGAAATAGATCTATACTAGTCTCCCTTTATTTATTTATCAGCATAAATAAATAAAGGGAGACTAGTATAGATCTATTTCTATATATATAGAAATATAGAAATTTCTATATATATAGCAATAGCAATAGCAATAGCAGTAGACTTATATACCGCTTCATAGGCCTTTCAGGCCTCTCTAAGCGGTTTACAGAGAGTCAGCATATTGCCCCCAACAATCTGGGTCCTCATTTTACCCACCTCGGAAGGATGGAAGGCTGAGTCAACCCTGAGCCGGTGAGATTTGAACCACTGAACTGCTGATCTAGCAGTAGCCTGCAGTGCTGCATTTAACCACTGCGCCACCTTGGCTCAAAACATATATATATATATATATATGTTTTCTGAGGTTTTCGCGGGTGTTAGTATGTAGGTCTCTAGTTATTCAGGTTTTCTCCTGCGTAGAATTGGAGATGTCTTGGCGAAGTTTCGACGAAGTCTCATTCGTCATCTTCAGGCTACTTCAGGCTTGGTGCTTCCAGGAGCAATGTGAGATCTCGGCTGTTTCTTCCTTTTAACTGCCAGTGGGGGTTTGAACTGATTGGGTGGGGGCTTGGCTGTGTCCTGATTGGGTGGAGGTGTGTTCTGTTCTGATTATTTGGGGGGGTTGTGTTTCATGTAAGGGTAGGAGGGGTTTTAAAGAGGCTAATTGTGCATTTGCAGTCTGGCTTTTGTTGTTCGCCCTTTTGTCGGGTCACGCAGTATAGCTATCCCATCCAATTCTTGTTTTTCATATGCAAGCAATAAGGATAAGTCTCTCTGTGTATTTGTATATGTGTACTTGCATATTTCTGTGGTGGGCGGTTTGCATGTTTGAGGGAAAATAATTGGAACATCATGAGAATCACATTTGACCATGGAAGGATAAAAATGTGACACACGAATTCTTCCTCTGCATTTACAGCATTTATTTTATTAATGAGGTTGTTTTGTTTAGAGGCAATTAATTTTAATCAGTAATTGGTAATTTGGTTAGTATCAACTCATTTTTCCTTTGTTAGCTCCCCACTTGTAATGACAACCCCTACCCCCACCCTCTTTTGTTATTTGATAATAAAATACAGTAATCTGCTAATTATGCAGCAGCATTAAGGATGTTTTTGATGCTGATTCCTTCTCTACTAGAAATCTGCATATTGAATGAACTATCTGCCTGTTGAATGATAATTCAGAGAGAAGTCATTTGCGTCAAATTAACAGCTGCTCCGACTATAAGTACTTTAATATTTCTTCACTAACATGAATGATTAGATCATTAGACCTACCAGAGTGGGTGGTCAGGATTTTCTCTACCATTGCATAAGAGAAAGCTGGTTTTCAATATGCTGTTTCCTATTTAATACTTATTAATTTAAGTAATGTTTGATTATTTTTTTAAGCAATAATAATACATGGATAAATATGAGCATTGTTAGGGTTTTTTTTAATTAAAAGGAACTGGATGAATATCAAAGGGAGGTATTTACGACATTAGTGTCCATGGATATCACCCTCCTTTTGATGTAATTGTAGATAATCCTTGATCTATAACCACAATTGAGCTGTTGCTAAGAGAGACATTGGTTAAATTCTTAAATTCTTAAATTGAGTTTGAGTAGTTTATTTATATGCCGCCCTTTTCCCTGGGGGGGACTCAGGGCGGCTTACAACCCGAAGGGAGGGGAAACAAACAAATTAACACCTAAGACAGTACATCATTAAAAGCACAACATTCATACAATTCGGGTGGGTTACGGTCTTTAACCCCAGGCCTGACGGGATAGCCAGATTTTGAGGGCTGTGCGGAAGGTCTGGAGGGTGGTGAGGGTACGAATCTCCACGGGGAGTTCGTTCCAGAGGGTCGGAGCAGCCACCGAGAAGGCTCTCCTCCGTGTGGTTGCCAGTCGACATTGACCGGCAGATGGAACTCGGAGGAGGCCTAAACTATTAGATCTAATTGGTCGAATGGAGGTGATTGGCAGTAGGCGGTCTCTCAAGTATCTAGATCCACTACCATGTAGGGCTTTGTAGGTGACAAGTAGCACCTTGAAGCGTATCCGGAGATCAACAGGTAGCCAGTGCAGCTCGCGGAGGATAGGTGTTATGTGGGTGAAATTAAGAATCTGAATTTTCATCACGTGTCCATGGGGATCTTGCAATGGCCATCAGTGTGAAAAACGGCCATAACTTACTTTTTTCAGCGCCTTCGTAATTGTTTAACAGTCACTGTTGTAAGTCAAAGACTACTTGTATAGAGTATAGCTGTTATATTCCATTCAATTAAGTCTGGTTTATTCTCAAATCAATTATTATAACTGCCTGTGCATTTTGGTCACTTTCAGGGAATTATGGTAAATATGAAAGTAAAATATTTTACATTATTATTATTATTATTATTATACAATTGTATCACAGCGGCCAGTTGTTTCGCCGGATTTGGCATTGGTTACTAGTTGGGCCCCACCCAGGGGCCTAGGACATCGTAACGTATTTTCGTAATATGCGTGCAGATCCAAGCAGTGCGGCTTTTTGCATTTGACTGATGGTGATTTTGTCAATTTTTAACTGTTTTAAATGTAATTCCAGTGCTTTTGGAATAGCACCCAGTGTGCCAATTACCACTGGAATTATCACTGCTGGTTTGTGCCATAGTCGTTGAATTTCAACTTTTAAGTCCTGGTATTTTGCGATTTTTTCATGTTCCTTCTCGGCGACCCTGCTATCACCTGGTATTGCGATGTCTATGATTGTGGCCTTATTTTTCTCAACCAGTGTGATGTCTGGTGTATTATGCGCCAGTATTTTGTCTGTTTGTATGCGAAAATCCCACAAGATCTTGACCATCTGATTTTCGGTGACTTTTTCAGGCTGATGTTCCCACCAGTTTGTGGCTGTTTTAATATTATAATTTTTGCACAAATTCCAATGGATCATTTGTGCTACTGAATTGTGCCGCAATTTATAATCAGTCATTATTATTATTATTATTATTATTATTATTATTATTATTATTATCAAATGATCCAACATTAACTAAATTTCAAGGTTAATTTAATTATCAAATTTAAGATTAAATGATGACAATGGGTTATCAAATATTAACTAAATAACTAGTAATTCATTTTATTCATATTCATAAAAGGGATCCAAATGATTTATGAGTATTGCAATTTCATTTTAACAATAGGCAAAGCATAGTACAATTTCATTTTAAGCTGTTTGTGCCAGGTTCATTTAAAATCAGTATTACGTCTAAAAATATTTTAAGTAGAAATGGCATATGCCTTCTCTTTGTAGCTGAGCTAATGTATGCTATTTAAACGATGCTTGAAATATTTTTTTTTCTTGTGACTAAATCAGTGTTTTCCATCCCTTTTGCAGGTTATAGAAACTTTATCCAAACTTTCTCGCACCCCGATTGCTTTAGGCACTGGAATAAGGTACAATACAGTTGGGAATTTTTTTTAAAAAAACAACCATTGATTTTTGTCTATAATACAAATGTTTGCTTAGAAAATGAATTGCAAATCATTTTGTTTCAAAGTAATCCCACTTCTTTTAAAGTTACATTTTAGAACCAAATGATCTGATTGAAATTAGTTACATTAATGTTCTGACCCCCTCCTCTGTCCAGTAATGAAAGCCGAGACAAGCTTAACTAGAATGTACTTTTAATAGCAAGAAGCCAAAATCTCGGTGGCTAAAAGCCAAGCAAACAAACAGATAAGGACCTTGGCAGCAAGTCAGACAAACCTTGGCAGCAATCCAGCCTGCCAAGTTAGTTACGTTCTCTTTAGTCAATGCGTTGACTTCTGCAAAAGGGGTGTGTCACAAGCAGTCTCTTTTATAGTCTGGAGAGGAGCCTAATGACCACCAGCTGAGCGCAATTACCTCCTGTAATTGCGTAATTGTTCCTGACACTGAGTAGCTTTTCGATGGCGTGCATCCAGGAATAACTCACTGCTGGCTTCTGGATCACTCTCCCTTGTCTACTCCCCACTGGTCCAAGGCTCAGGCGCCACCTGATGGCCAACCAGTCTCTCTGCGCCCTGCTCAGAGTCGGAACCCTGTCCAGGGTCCTCCACATCCTCCAGAGCCAACTCATAGGGCCCCTCGCTGTCGGAGTCTGGTGGCAGCTCCAACGGCTCCTGCTGGGCCACAACACATTAATATACAATATACAGATGAAATGAAAAATGAAATACTTGCTCAGGCATTCCAAGTTATTTGTATGATTATTTATTTATTCATTCATTCTTCCAAATAAAGGAGTTATATAGTCCCCACTCTTATCTATGATAACTCTGGCTGATTCACAAAAGCAGCAAAAGAAAAAGCACAGAAAACAACAATAATATGATTAAATCAGATTGTTCTTTATGAATTTTTAACTTTTTTTTGTTTTTTGTCCCCATAGGTCCTTTCCCACTGAAGAGAGTGTTAATGATGAAGACATATACAAAGGCCTTCCAGATTTAATAGAGTAGGTCATATTGTGTATTCATTTTGGGTTCTAATTTGTTGGGTGTTGACATTATGCCGATCCTATGGAGAACAATATTTCGTTTAGCATTTTGCTGTTTACTTTAACTTCTTTTAAGTCATTAAGTTTGTAATCAATTTTTATTTTATTCAGAGTTGAAGATAAACTCACCCAATGAAGACTTTTCAAATTTGCCATTCCAGAGGTCTCTAATAGCCTTTTAAGATAGTTAACAAGGATCTTGGCATCCATCCTCTGTTTTTTTTTTTAAAAAAGGACAAAAATAAGCGTTTTAAACCTTTTTTAAGCTTGATCTTCCATCATACCCTTAAAATCAAGATATTCTACTTCCAAATTTGGTCTTCATGATATCCACGGCCTCATGAATTAGTACCACTGTCATAAATTAGGTAACAATCAACATTTGTTAATGATTTTTAATAGTGAATAATGTAAAATAGATAGCGGTAACCTTAAATATAACGACTGCTTCTTCAGCGACCATGTGATGGTTCTGAACAAGTGGCATCTAGGACTTGGTCCTTGAACTTCCAGCCATGGTACCACCTCTGAGGTCAGATGATTGCAATTCAAGAAATTCTAGTCCAGTTACTATTGTTATGTGAAGCCTACCTGGAATCTTATAGAACATTTGTGGTACTGATGAGAGAAGAAATTTAAAAAAAAAGTTCTATCCTAGCTTGTTGTCTTCTTTGAACCTAGGGGCAATGTATTGATAGTAATTATGATTACTTAGATTTCTTGTATTCACTGGCCACAGTTAAGGTTTATCATAGTTTAGTCAGTGGTGGGTTTCAAAAATTGTTCGAACCTACTCTGTAGGTGTGGCCTCCTTTGTGGGAGTGGCTTGCCGCCTATGTGACCGGATGGGAGTGGCTTGCCGCCCATGTGACCGGATATGAAGATGCCGACGACACTTGTCAGAACCACCTTAAATTACCTCACACACAGCACTGGCATGCATAAGAATAGGATGCAAACTTGTTTTTTAAAAGGCATCTTTGGTTTGCGTTAAAACAACTTCAACACACGCAATGTTCTGATTGCACCAGAAACGCAGTAGTCATCCTTACCTTTCACAGAGGCACTGAGTTTTATAAATAGGAGCATGATAGTGTAGAATAATCATATCCAAGGACCAGTGGTGGGTTTCAAAAAAGTTTGGACCCTCTTCTGTAGGTGTGGCCTGCTTTCCGGGTCCACTGGTGGGACCTCTTCTAACCGGTTCGGTAGATTTGACGAACCGGTTCTACCGAATAGGCGCGAACTGGTAGGAACCCACCTCTGAGTTTAGTGTTCAGGTGATCTAAGCAACCTAAAGCCGCCCGGAGTCCTTCGGGAGTGGGTGGCATACAAAACCAATAAACTCAACTCAACTCAACTAAAGCCAAGCCAACTGCTTCTAACAGAGGTGGTATTCAGCAGGTTTGACCAGTTCTGGAGAATTGATAGCGGAAATTTTAAGTAGTTCAGAGAACCACTATATGCCACCTCTGACTGGCCATACCCTCATTTATTCTCAGCTGATCGGAAGGAGGAAATGGGGATTTTGCAGTATCCAGGAGTGGGGTGGGAATGTAGACTTTACAGCATCCTTCTCCTGCCACACCCACCAAAACACGCCCACAGGACCAGAAGTAAAAAAAAAAAAAAATCGAATCCCACCACTGGTTTCTAAGTCTGCCTCCTAGCGGTGCTCAAAATGGACAGGAGATCAGGGGGAACCCATACATTATTTTGTGATACTCGTCTAGATTTTTTAAGTAGGTCTTGTTATGTGCTCTGAATTTCCTCCTTTCACATTGTATTCTAGTGAAACAAGAGCGAACGAAGATGAAGACCTATATGATTGCGTCTACGGGGAAGATGAAGGAGGTGAAGTGTATGAAGACCTAATGAAAGCTGAAGCAGTGAGTTATCAAAAGATTCAGATGGGCACAAAAAAAATAATAGTGCAGTAATATATTTAGGCCATCATCCAAAATTAAACCCATTTCAGTCCCATGGATTTCCGATGGAGTGTTAAGAGCCAGTTAATCATATTAAAGCCATTGGCAACTTGGCCCCAATTTCCTCCCTAAAAATCTTCCACTGTCATCTACCTGGTAAATTCTTTTTTTCCCCACATAAAATATTTTGGTCTGTCATCATTCTGCTCCATTACTTGGTCCATTAAGTGAGTGCGATTTTAAATTGCCTGATAATAAACATATCACAGCATTTTAAAAATCTCCCGTTCTCATTTGAGAAGTTTTAAAACATGAAACTATGTCAGTTCTTCCCTCAGAATTTTCCCCCAAACTCCCACAGTTGGAAGTTGTGGTTCTTTCTCTCTTCCTTCTATCATTTCTTTAATTGATTGATGCCCTGACCAGTGAAAGCTGGGTTTAGATCCGCTGCCACAGCCTTTTCTCACAATTCAAAGGGTCCACACAGGATACGGTGGGAGCCAGAAGCCATTTACTGTGTTTCCAGAAATCCTGGGAGAGATTCTGTTCCGATTATTCTTTAAATTGGCGAGATGTGGGGCAAGGCAGATGTGCTGCATGTTGCTGAGTTCAGATCCACAACAAGATAGATTAGGATGCTGACTATCACTGACAGTTGGTAGAGGAATACGGTCCGGCTGAAAAATACCCAGAAGTGCGCTCATATTCAAGTAAACTCTTATTGACTTGGCAGAAATGTCCTGAGAATGACATAAGAACTTGCTGTCTTTCGGAAATAAAACAGACTGAAGAGAAATACACCGAAACCCTGGAATCAATCGAAAAGGTAAAGTTGATGTGATAAAACAATCAGGAACTCATTTCCCACTTATTGCCAGGGGAGATAGGAGAGCAGAGAAGTTTCAGGCAAGGATGTATAACCTAGCAGAGGTGTGCACAAAATAGAAAACATGTTTAGTTTTTGACCTTGAAATGAAACAGCTTCATTTGAAATGTTTCTTCAAAGTGTTCTGAGTTTGCTTTGTTCTAAAGGACAGCAGTGTTGATCAGAGGGAATTTGAGACCAGTTCCCAATCCCTCTTTTTTTCCCACCACTGGGCCACAAAGATAAAGCAGCGCATAAAATTTGGTAAATTTATTTATATTCAATACCTGACATAATCCAAGTTCCTCAGTTGTTTTAAAGTAAGAACGTATTAGATTTATCTGGATTTTTAAAAATCCTGTCTTTATTATTTTTATAAATAACTGAAGGTGGTGAAAATAGCAATAGCAGTTAGACTTATATACCGCTTCATAGGGCTTTCAGCCCTCTCTAGGCGGTTTACAGAGTCAGCATTTCGCCCCCACAGTCTGGGTCCTCATTTCACCCACCTCGGAAGGATGGAAGGCTGAGTCAACCTTGAGCTGGTGAGATTTGAACCACCGAACTGCAGATAACAGTCAGATGAAGTGGCCTGCAGTACTGCACCCTAACCACTGCGCCACCACGGCTCTTAAAATATACAATACTCCTTCCTCCTCCTATACTCCCATCTGAGAGAGAGTGACTGCCCCAAGTCGGTTCCACCACAAAAGCGCGTAGGACAAAATCGCGCTCGACAAAAGCGCGCTGTGACGAAAAAGTTCAAAAAATGTAAAAATAAAGCGAAAACCTTACCCTAAGCCCCCCTAAACCTAACCCTAAACCTAACCCTAAACCTAACCCTTAACCTAACCCTAAACCTAACCCTAAACCTAACCGTTAAAGTAACGAAAAACCTAACGCTAACCCTTAACCTAACCCTAACGCTAACGCTAACGCTCTAAAGCTAACCCTAACCCTTAACCTAACTCTAACCCTAACCCTAAACCTAACCCTTACCTTTATGTGAATCGGCTTGCTTTAATTTAATTTTTATTAATTTTTATTTGAATTTTTCGATCTTTTTCGTCGCGCTGTGATGACGTCAAAGGCGCGATTTTGTCGATCGCGCTTTTGTCGTCCGTGCTTTTGACGGGTCACGCCCCAAGTCACCCAGTCAGCTTGTATGTCCAAGGCAGAACTAGAACTCAACAGTCTCCTTGTGTCAACTGTCCAACTAATGAAGCCAAAATAAAGAAACACTCTCAGGAGCTTTGAATTTCCAAAAGTAAAAAGTTTATTGGATACACCATTTTGGTACTAAAGAATCGAAACCAACTCTGGGTTCCCCCATGCAAATGCTTGCTTAGTTAAACAATAGTTTCCTTTTCTCCTCACCCCCTGGATGATCACATTGTCCAATTATGAAACATCCTTTTTGTCAAAACCCCCAACAACCCCCCCATTCACTTCTCAACAGAGAGTAGAGAGGTTTTCTCTATTTAAGTAAAACTCTGGATCGCTTAATTACTATTACAGAACATCTGATAATCTCTGCAGTATTTCTATCAGTGAGTCCATCATGTCAGTTAATTTTTTAAAGACATTTTTTAAAACAATCCTTCAGTCAATTTTTCAATGCAATCAGTGACAACTGAATTTGGGAGGATCAAACCACATGTGAAAAAGTTTGTTAAACTTGCCAGATAATTGAATGAACTGTTTCAGTGTTGAAGCATTTCGAGATCCCTAATCTACCACAACTTTCTAAATTTGACTGTTGGATACATTAATGTTATATATATACCAGCCTGAAGATGGCATACCTCGCCGAAATGTTGCCAAGACAATCTCAATCTTACACGGGAAAAGACCCGAATACAACAAGGCCAGCATACCTACACCCGTGAAAATCTACGAAAACTGCACCGTCCGAAGTGCTAAGCAAAATGCGACCCTAGCGCGCCGACATAACCGCAGAGGGCAAATCCACGCCTTCTAGCAATCAAAAACTAACCCTAACCTTAAACCTAACCCTAAACATAACGCTAACCCTAAGCCTAACTCTAACCCTAACCCTAAACCTAACCCTAAACATAACGCTAACCCTAAGCCTAACCCTAAACCTAACCCTAAACCTAACCCTAACCCTAACCCTAACCCTAAACCTAACCCTAAACCTAACCCTTACCTTAACTTAAATCGGCTTTCTGTCGCCGCGCTGTTGTCGCCACGGTGATGATGTCGCAGTGATGACGTCGCGGTTTTAGCGACGCAGTCTTGTCGGCGCGCTTTTGTCGTGCATGCTTTTGTCGTGCACGCTTTTGTCGGGTCACGTATATATATATATATACACCCCCCCCCACACACACATACATACATACATGCATACATACACACACATACTCAATAATCAATTTCATAACTTTATGGCTTGAGAAATAATTAAATGTAAGATTGAAAAATCCACCTTCTTCCTGACTCCCTTGTAATCTCTCAATGGAAATTACAGTACTGATTCTGCCATTTGTCAGGAATATTCTGATGCGGAATGAGTTTCAAGCTATTAAATGATTTAGATCAGTGTTTCTCAACCTCGGGAACTTTAAATTATGTGGACTTCAACTCGCAGAATTCTTCAAAGTTCTGAGGTGGAGAAACCCTGATTGAGATAAAAGGGAATTTTCATGCACAGTGATATTTTCGTTGAGGAAAACATCCAAGACAAAAGACAATAATGCGGTTTTCAAAAAACGACAAAAGAGTTTGCTGCCAAGATGAACTTTGCTCCGAATATTCCCTTTTATTGCTAAGCTGCATACATAAACAATGACCCAGTGGAGGAATCACTTATAACCTCCTTAAATATCCATTATAAAACCCGGGGCAATGTAATTTTATTTAAATTATTACTGCTAACTTTTGGCAGGACTGGATCATTTGGTCTTACTGCAAAACTACAGTGGCTATACCTTCTGTCCATAGGAATTAATCAGAGGAAAATCATTTTCATGTATCAGAAGTTTGGTTTTTATCAGAGAGAGCCGAGGTGGCGCAGTGGTTAGGGTGCAGTACTGCAGGCTACTTCAGCTGACTGCAGTTCTGCAGTTCGGCTGTTCAAATCTCACTGGCTCAAGGTTGACTCAGCCTTCCATCCTTCCGAGGTGGGTAAAATGAGGACCCGGATTGTTGGGGGTGATATGCTGACTCTGTAAACCACTTAGAGAGGGCTGAAAGCCCTATGAAGTGGTATATAAGTCTAACTGCTATTGCTACTTCTGCTGACTGTCGGCTGCCTGCAATTTGGCAGTTCGAATCTCACCAGGTTCCAGATTGACTCAGCCTTCCTAGGTGGGTAAAATGAGGACCCGGATTGTTGTTGGGGGCAATATGCTGACTCTGTGAACCGCTTAGAGAGGGCTGAAAGCCCTATGAAGCAGTATATAAGTCTAACTGCTATTGCTATTGCTATTATCAATTAATGCTTAATGTGCAAGGTTGGGAATTTGATCAAATGATAAGGTGTTCTAAGATGTGTATATTTAAAACAAGACACGGATATCAAGCACCCCTAAAGAGCCAAGGTGGCGCAGTGGTTAAATGCAGCACTGCAGGCTACTGCTAGATCAGCAGGTCAGCGGTTCAAATCTCACCGGCTCAGGGTTGACTCAGCCTTCCATCCTTCCGAGGTGGGTAAAATGAGGACCCAGATTGTTGGGGGCAATATGCTGACTCTCTGTAAACCGCTTAGAGAGGCCTGAAAGGCCTATGAAGCGGTATATAAGTTTACTGCTATTGCTATTGCTATTGCTAAAGGAGGTTCCATTGGGCAAAATGTATAATATTACTTGTGTCCCTGTGTTTTTCTCTTTACAGTTTTTTATGGTGCCATTGAAAAGATTTCTGACGCCATCAGAATTTGAAACGGTATTCATCAACATTCCTGTAAGTAATATTTCCAGAAGTTGTGATATTCATGTGAAGACTGTCTACAAGGCACTGCTGGAGAATTTAGGTAGAATGAAGACAAATAGGATGTACAGAAAGGATCCTTTGAGACTTAACAGTTGAATTGATAGACGAGCTATCAACGGAATGGAAATTGTAGCTCATCTATTACTCCTACCTGCTCACATACCCACTTCCTTACTTTGTCTAGCCCACTTTCTTAAGGAGGAAGAGTTTACCAGGAGAAGAGTAAGGCTTCCTACAGAGAGGTTTGGAAGAAATGAACACGTTTTTCATTTCATAGAAAGCTTCAAAGGGAATAACAACAACAAAAGTGTTAAGCTTTCTTTTGCCCAGGAAAAAAAACCACTCAGATCAGGGTGCTTTGATGCCATTGCCCAGGAAAATATAGAATTGGGAGACTCCGTTGATGAGCCATTGCTGGCTTCACCTAGTCCAAGATAAAAGGACAGAATTAAGGACAAGGCTAGCAGATGGTTTACTGATATATGTTTACTCGTCCACTAGAATGTTACTTTAAAATGTCACCTCCAAACCCTTGGTGGCGTAGAGGAGGGATGATATTTATCCTTTCCCCTAATCTGCGAATGAGTTTCATTTTTTAAGATAGAAGTTGAGAGCCAACTCTTTGCCATGAAAAAAAAATACAATACTAAGCAAATTGATAACTTTTGTCTAAATGAACTGATGGATTTGAATGAATTAGTTAATTAATTGTACTTAAAATCCATTTTTTTTCAGCCAAGTTTGTTTCTTTTTACGTAGAGGGTTAATAATAGGTGGGTGAAGGGATTCATTATCCCATTATTCTCTTTTCCATTGTGTTTAGAATTTCTCCTCTCATACACTGGTTGGGTTGTTTATCCTGCCTTAAAAAATAAAAAAAAACCAAAGTCAAATCTTCAAAAAAACACCACCGAGAAAGTGTTCTTCTCAGTTAGGGTGATGATGTCAAGGGAAATACCCAAGGCTTCTCTATTCTCTGCGTTAGAAGCTGCTAGTCAGCAATCAATAGATTCCTTGTCTGTTGGCGAAAGGTTTTGTCTCAAAATTGTGTCTCCTGCCAGGAAAATTTCAACAACTTTCCTCAGGAGGCTTCTGATAGGTGTTGCGTTGAGCATTTACACATTCACATCCTTGCAGGCAGTTTTTGTCCTGTAGAAAAAGAAAGTTTTAGGCAACATGCACATTTATTTTGTTTCAAGTGGAAAAAACAGGAACAAACAATAGCAATAGCAGTTAGACTTATATACCGCTTTATAGGGCTTTCAGCCCTCTCTAAGCGGTTTACAGAGTCAGCATATCGCCCCCACAGTCTGGGTCCTCATTTCACCCACCTCGGAAGGATGGAAGGCTGAGTCAACCTTGAGCCGGTGAGATTAGAACCGCTGAACTGCAGATAACAGTCAGCTGAAGCGGCCTGCAGTACTGCACCCTAACCACTGTGCCACCTCGGCTCTTTTTAACAAGCTTTTGAATTTATGACTCAGTTGTGTGGACTAGAGCTTTAGTTAATAGTAAGAAATTTACAGTCTATTTAGCATTTGAGGAGCAAGACATTAGTATTAAATTTACAAAGGTAAACGAAACTTCCTCCATGTCCCTATATTTGGACATGAAACCTGATTGCAGCCAGGAATCTAAAATGGAATTTAGATATTTTCTGAGTTTATTTTGATCAAGTCAAGTCTTCCTATGCAACCATGGGTCCGGGAAGAAAGAGACTGAGAATTAATGCCTTCACAATAGAAGATAGGGTGAAGTTATCCTATCCTTAATCCAAGATAGATTAACTATGAATAAAGTTTAATGTGCCCAGTTGACTTAAAAATTGTGACAGTGAACTCAATATACTTTTAAATTTATAATTTTTTAAGGGTTATATAACAAATACATACCAGTAAATTTACGGTAAATAAATGTTCATTTTAATAACCACAATGATAATACTTTCTAGTTTCTAGTGTGATTTAATATAATCATTGTATTTCATCGTATAAAAATAATAACTTTACAATGAAAAGCTGATATGATAGGACTGAAGATTCTTATAAAAGGTTTATTTTTCTGTTTCAGGATTTGGTGAAAATACACAGAACTTTAACACAAGATATTCATGAATCCATTGTAAGCAAAAGTGACCAGAATTTGTATAAAATTTTTATTAGCTACAAGGAAAGGTAATAGTCCTTTATATATATATAAAATGTATATATTTAAAATGTGAACTTGAGCTGTTGGTGTTAATTTATCCATGATAAGTTCTTAGCTGCATTTAATGTAGTTTAAATAAAAGTTTTGTGTTCAAATATGAACAGTTTTAATATTTAGTATTAGTCTATAATACATTATTTCAGTGCATTAAAAACAATTAAATTTCATAGAAAGTTATTCTGTAGAATGTGCTATATCCACTCCTTTTTCCTTTTGTATATTTTGTTATGGTTTTCTTGGATATTAACCTTATTTGGTGTCTGTCTGTCTGTCTGTCTGTCTGTCTATCATATATCTATCTATCTATCTATCTATCTATCTATCTATCTATCTATCTATCTATCTATCTATCTATCATCTATCTATCTATCATCTATCTATCATCTATCTATCTATCTATCTATCTATCTATCTATCTATCTATCTATCTATCTATCTATCTATCTATCTATCTATCTCACATTTTCTGATTTCTAGAAGTACTGGAAGAGAATTAAGGTTGGAATTGGCCACAGGAACTTCATCATATCCATTCCTTCACGTTATCACTTCGGGGTGGGGAAAATATGGGACAATTTAACACTTTCTATAACCAGGACACAATTGATGCAGTCACTAATTGCAGTTGTGTGATTCCTTCCCATCTGCATTGAGTTTTCTGAGGGTTGTGTTCCAAATATTAATAAAATCTCTAAATCTCTAAAAAAAGTAGTTCTCGATTTATGGCAGCTTATTCAACTGTTTAAAATTACGACATCACTGAATGAAGGGACCTTATGACTTGGGCCCAAAGTTACAGCCACCGCAGCACCCCTGCTCCCATGTGAACAAAATTCAGATGCTTGGCAATTCTCCTACCCTTATGACTGATCAAAGGACCTATCTTGGTCAAAGGAGATGTCCAGTGCAGGCCTGGGCCTACACCAGATCTCTTAAGGCCTGCCCCAGGCCCTGAGGCAACCCTCTGCTCTGCTTAGCGACTCACATGGTTGACCACAACAGGAAGAGCAGGGATTGTGTTCATTAAGTAAAGTGGTCACATGCGTGCGCTTCATGACTGCTTGATTGAAGACTACTTTAATGATAAATACTAAAATTATTCTGTAAAAGGTGTAAGAGCCGAGGTGGCGCAGTGGTTAGGGGTGCAGTACTGCAGGCCACTTCAGCTGACTGTTATCTGCAGTTCGGCGGTTCAAATCTCACCAGGCTCAGGGTTGACTCAGCCTTCCATCCTTCCGAGGTGGGTGAAATGAGGACCCAGATTGTTGGGGGTGATATACTGACTCTGTAAACCGCTTAGAGAGGGCTGAAAGCCCTATGAAGCGGTATATAAGTCTAACTATTGCTATTGATTGCTATTGTGTAGTTTCAGCCAGATTAAAGTCATAACGTTTACTTTTGAGACTGAGATTTTTAAATATTGCTTTGATTATAATAGTTGCTGAGATGAAACCACACGCACTAAAGAATTTACAGGTAGCGTCTGCTAGTTTTTTTTATTTTAAAAAGATTCACAGTTATGCTAGCAATAAAAAAATTGACAACTGGTCCTTACACTTATGACTAGTGGCAGCCTTCCCCACAGTCACGCGATCAAAATTCATGTGCTTGGCAACCATGCATGTGCTTGTTATGATTGCAGCATCCCAGGGATCCTGTGATCACCATTTGCAACCTCCCCAGCCAGCTGCTGACAAGCAAAGTCAG
>NW_028261387.1:2945836-3045836 GCF_051295495.1 Thamnophis sirtalis
GAAAGGAAGGAAGGAAGGAAGGAAGGAAAGAAAGAAGGAAGGAAGGAAGGAAGGAAGGAAGGAAGGAAGGAAGGAAGGAAGGAAGGAAGCAAGCAAGCAAGCAAGCAAGCAAGCAAGCCATGGTAACATTTTTCAAGAACTAGGAAGGCAAAGAATTGGGCATAATCTTCAGCTTGTAAACAAGGGGAAAAAAAGAATTATAGATATATGGAAAAAGATACACTTGGAAAATTATGGTTAATGTTTGCTGAAATCTCAAAAGTTTCAAAGATAATAACAGCATTCAGTGAATGAAAACTGGACCTCAGTGTTCTGGATAGCTTTTGGTCCAACCCATGAATATAAAATCCAAATTATGCATAATATTTTTTTTTAAAAGATGGTGAAACATAGGGGAGGAACATGAGCTTAGCATTAAAGCACATATTTCGTATGCAGAAGATAATAAGTTCAATCTTTGGTTTCTCCAAGTACAGTTGAGAAAAATATGTTTTGAAACTACGGAAAGTTGCTATCGATATTGACTTAGAAGAGGGCAACTTCTGCTTTTCTTATGACAAATAGCAAAATTGGTTATTCTCAGCATAGAAATCGAATTACTTGGGTTCAGATTCTATTTTACTTTCTTCTCAGATTTCTGACAATAAGAAACCAAAGTCCAGCTGTGCTTAAGTACTGATAAATTCTACTGATTCCAGGAGCAAAAACGGAATTTATTTTGGCAGGATTATAATAGTGTTTCTACCAAATCTAGTTATGTCCAGGATCCAATTTTCCCCCATCATCCCTCAGCATTATATCGATGACTATATATTATACTATCCCAGTCTAGTTATTTTACAGCGGTGTTTTTTTACCTTATCAGCCTGGACTTTTCCAATAAAACAAAAGGCCTGATTTATTTATTGGAACAAGAATTGTCTTAGCCTTGCCACTTGCTTCGACAAAAACCTTTCTACACACTTGTGCGCTTAGGAAATGCTGATGTTCCGCTCGGTAAGATTTCAAGAGGAAAAAATTAATATACCCTGAGCAAGCTGCCTATAATCAACTCACAAAGCATGAACAACAATGCAATAACTCTAGATTTGGCTTTAGATGTGTGTCTGAGAGACCGCCTCCTGCCAATTACCTCCCAAAGACCGATTCGATCGCACAGACTAGGCCTTCTCCGGATTCCATCTGCCAGCCAATGTCGGCTGGCCACCCCCCGGGGGAGAGCCTTCTCTGTTGCAGCTCCGGCCCTCTGGAATGAGCTCCCCATGGAGATCCGGACCCTTACGACCCTCCAGGCCTTCTTCCGTAAAGCCACTAAGTCCTGGCTGCTCTGGCAGGCCGGGGGGGCTGTTGAAGTATCCGGCCCCACAGTAACTATGAATGTTGTGTGTATTTTAAACTGTTGTTTGTCTGATTTATTCCCTTCCCCTTTGTATTGTAAGCCGCCCGGAGTCCTCCAGGAGTGGGCGGTGTTATATATGCAAATGTTAGAGGAGTGTTGAGTATGCAAATAACTGGGGGGAAGGAGTGTTATATATGCAAATGTTCCCTGTTACCAGCTCTCTGATTGGCTGGTCATTTGACAGTTGCTTTGGGCTCGAGTATAAATACCCTGACAGTTGCAGGGACGTTTTGAATCGCAGTCATCTCGCAATAAACATCTTACTCTCTGATTCCATGGCTCCTGCGTCTTTCCCTCACAACACACAATATTCAACAGGCGGCATACAAGATTAATAAACTAACTCAACTAACTAACTGTGTTCCTTCACAGAAAGGATATTGCTTATCAACACAGTTCATATAAATGGTTCCTTCTAACTCAAATGGGTTGACGCCTATCATAAGACGATGTGGGAATTCCTTTCTAAAACAATGCCAGTTATACAATCTCCTTTTTCCTTTGTCCCTTGGCTTCTAATATATCATTCCTAACATGGGGCTCTTTGTGGATGTCTTCCTGTAGCTGTTCTCTACAAACCATCTTGTGGTGCTGCATACCACAAGCTTAGAGACCTGGTCCAGATATCTGCTCCCATATTAGCTGCTACGGGCTAGCAAACTACTTGACGCAACCCCTTCCTCTCTCTCCCTCCTCCTTGCAATCCCGCAGCGGCTTCTTCAATTTATCAAGGGCCAGGTAATCTGCCACTTGATGAGGTAGGTGATGACAAGAGCTCAGCCTGGATGGCAGCCTGAGGTGGTAGCCGGAGATATGAACTTCGTGTTTATATATAATCTCACCAATAAATGAGCAGCTTTGCCTGCAGCTTCTTCCTCCGTGGCAAGGTGAAAGTGAATTATTCTCCTCTTGACCTTTCCCCACATTAACTTGAGTCGCTGCCACTTTTGCCTTCTACTGCAAAAGGCCATCTCTGGAGACTGGGAGTAGAGCTTGAGTAGAGCTGTTCCACGAGCATTACAGCCGGCTCAAAATCCCTGTCTCTTAAATCATCCGTGTATCAATCAGATCGGCTGCTTCTGGCAGCTCAAATCCAATGGATTTCAAACGGTGACACATGGCTACAGTTTAATGCCGGCCTTGTAAGTGGCACAAGCACAGCACAGGCTCTGTGACACTTTAAAGAACCCCACAGTCTTACGGATAGATCTGGGAGGGGAATGAATTTGCTCCATTTAAAGGTACAAGTCAATTGTGGGCCAGCATGTAGGAAATGCAAGACACAGAACAAGTGAAAACTTGTTCCCCAACTGGTATGGCTTGACAATAGCAATAGCAATAGCAGTTAGACTTATATACCGCTTCATAGGGCTTTCAGCCCTCTCTAAGCAGTTTACAGAGTCAGCATATCACCCCCCACAGTCTGGGTCCTCATTTCACCCACCTCGGAAGGATGGAAGGCGGAATCAACCTTGAGCCGGTGAGATTTGAACCGCCGAACTGCAGAACTGCAGTCAGCTGAAGTAGCCTGCAGTGCTGCATTTAACCACTGCGCCACCTCGGCTCTTGACGACGTTCCATCCAGGCATATATTCTCATTTCATCCCACAACAAGAAACCTGTGAGTTTGGCTAGACACAGAGCCCAAAATCACCTATGAGATTATGTGGCTGAAGATGGACTTAAACCTGTTTTCATCCTGAAATGAAGGGGGGGGGGGGAGGGATCTCCAAGTTGGAAATGTTTCTTTCTTTCCAGGTTCAAGAGTACTTGAATTCCTTGCAGGAAATCACGGTTCCAATGCCTCGCCCTGTGCTGTTAAAAGAATCTCTGAAGGCCATTGACAATCTCTCTGTAAATAACAGATGTTGCACCATAAGGATTAAAGGCAATATATTTACTTAACTGCTGCACTTGAAGATGCACGATTTTATTGGCTTATGCTGTAACTGGGAAGTGGACACCTCTGTAATTTGGAGAGGGTCTTATGGAAAGTCACAACATGATTAGTTCATTTAATTTTTATTGTATCTATCTATATCTCTATATCTCTATATCTCTATATCTCTATATCTCTATATCTCTATATCTCTATATCTCTATATCTCTATATCTCTATATCTCTATATCTCTATATCTCTATATCTCTATATCTCTATATCTCTATATTTCTATCTCTATCTCTCTCTATCTCTATCTCTATCTGTCTATGTCTATATCTATGTCTATGTCTATATCTATCTATCTATCTATCTATCTATCTATCTATCTATCTATCTATCTATCTATCTATCTATCTATCTATCTAATCAATCTACCTATCTACCTATCTACCTATCTACCTATCTACCTATCTACCTATCTACCTATCTACCTATCTACCTACCTACCTACCTACCTACCTACCTACCTACCTACCTACCTACCTACCTACCTACCTATCTATCTATCTATCTATCTATCTATCTATCTATCTATCTATCTATCTAAATGACTCTCTCTCTCTCTCTCTCTCTCTCTCTCTCTCTCTCTGTGTGTGTGTGTGTGTGTGTGTGTGTGTGTGTGTGTGTGTGTGTGTGTGTGGTGTTCCAGCATAACTCTAGAACACCTTGAACAATTTCAACCAAACTTGGTACACAGATGAACTTACTCTCTGGAGACAAATACTGGGGGAGGGGGGAGACACCCATAGCACCACTAGGGATGTGTGTTCTGTTGTGCCTTTAAATAGCTTCTACTATACAGCCGTAAATGGCTTCTACTGTACAGCGCAGTGGAGGTGCCATGGTAATGGCTTCACAGCATTCAACAAGGGGGGCTCGCTCTGGTAAGGGGGGGAAATCCAACATTAGAAATTACCTTTGGTCCAGAAATTATTTATATGTCAAGGCATGCGTTCTATTACCACTTTTTCTCCACAATTTGTATTTGTTTTCTTTCTGTTACTTTTCTTTGCATTAACTGCATTTCTCTTCACATTATTTGTAAGGGTGGTTTTGGTGCATTTTGATTTATAAAAATAAGTATAAAATGAAAGTATAAATGGGGGGAAAAAACCCACTGATGGATTCTTTTTCAAGAAACGTCCCCAAATTCAGGGTAGTGATTGTGACAACATCTTTGGAAGATGCTGCATTTCCCAAAACTGCTCTTATAGCAATAGCAGTTAGACTTATATACCGCTTCATAGGGCTTTCAGCCCTCTCTAAGCGGTTTACAGAGTCAGCATATCGCCCCCACAGTAGGGGTCCTCATTTCACCCACCTTGGAAGGATGGAAGGCTGAGTCAACCTTGAGCCGGTGAGATTTGAACAGCCGAACTGCAGAACTGCAGTCAGCTGAAGTAGCCTGCAGTGCTGCATTTAACCACTGCGCCACCTCGGCTCTTCAGACCTGGGGAGTCACAATGTTGTATATTGAGCAGTTAAATGAAGTTTCTTCAACTGTATGGCAAGAAGCTCCTTTAATTCCTGCGAGCGTTCATTTTATATCTAAGTGAGAGAAGAAATTGTAGTACAATTAATCTTCTCCTTTCTCACTAATTACTACCAGATATCTTACCACTTCCTTACCTTGGGGTTTCAATGCAGGGTACTCCTGCATTGCCAATAATGGCTTTTACCCATCTCCCTTCAACAAGTCATTGCAAACCATATATATATACAAACGCACACACACTCAAACACACTACAAAAATATTAGTGAATCCTGCCTTCTCTACTGATGATTGTGCCTGATTGAGGGCCTACCTATCCAATTAAACAAAGAACATTTCTCATTTATTTTCATATTTTTATTTCAGCAATGCAAGTTGATATATGTAGTGCTCCCACCTCCTTTATTTCCCCTTATAAAACAACTTTGTGAGATAGGATGGGTTGAAAAAGAACGACTGGCTCAAAGTTATCCTATAAGCTCTCAGCACTGAAGATTAAGTAGAACCTGTTTTTCCCCCCCACATCCTTAATCCAAGATGTCAACATAATATATCACTACGTCTCTCAATGAAACTGCTATACTAGTCACAAAAACACTATCAGGAATTAACAATGTTGTTGTGTTATAAAGTCCTCCTCTGTCCCTATTTTAAAAACATGGTTCATTATTGCAAAGAAAAGCATACAAGTATTAAATAACTAAGACACATTAAAGGCAAAGTTTTAATTCTCACTGATTTTACAAGAGATATACAGCACTTGAAGTATGAGACTTAAAGCACGAACTTTAAGGCAGTCTATTGTCTGGGTAGTGAAGCTGGTGGCCTTCTGATAGTTACAACGCCCATAAGCCCCTCCAGTGGTCATGTTTTTAGAGACTAACAATAACTAAAGTACCAATAGAAGATATCATAGCACACCTAAATAAAGCTTTCCAAATATCTTAAGTAAAGCAAAGTCACACAAGAAGAAAAAAAAGGAATCTATCTATCTATCTATCTATCTATCTATCTATCTATCTATCTATCTATCTATCTATCTATCTATTTATTTAATATATTTATATGCCACCCAATCCCGAAGGACTCAGGGCGGCTTACAAAAAATATAAGAAAAACACATAACGATAAAGAAAACAATTTAAAAACAACAAACACCCTCATACATTCATTCTAGTCGGGGCCGGACCTCAAGAGTGAGGTCAACAGCCCCAGGCCTGCCGGAACAGCCAAGTTTTTACAGCTTTCCTGAAGGCCATGAGAGTGGGTAGGGTCCAGATTTCCAGGGGGAGCTGGTTCCAGAGAGTCGGAGCAGCCACAGAGAAGGCTCTCCTCCAAGGCCCCGCCAGTTGACACTGTTTGGCTGACGGCATCTGAAGGAGGCCCAATCTGTGGGATCTTACTGGCCACTGGGAGGTATGTGGCAGCAGGCGGTCTTGAAGGTATCCTGGCCCTAAGCCATGTAGGGCTTTAAAGGTAATAACCAACACCTTGAATTGAGCCCAGAGACCAATTGATAGCCAGTGCAGTTCACGGAGGACAGGTGTAACGTGGGTGTACCTCGGCACACCCAATATCACCCGTGCGGCCGCATTCTGAACTAGCTGCAGTCTCCGAACGCTTTTCAAGGGTAGCCCCATGTAGAGCGCAATGTTCAATTTAAGGATTGTTAACAGCCACTATGTAGGCAAGAGAAGCAGGAGACTAGCAGTGAGAAGACATGATGAAAACTTCTTAATTTCACAACACCATGGTTTCAAATGAGAGTCTGTGTGCATGCTAAATCTAAACTGATAGGGAATTCCTAGAAGGCATTGACACAAATTGGTCATCAACAGGCGCGTAGAGATAGACAACGTTTACATACCATTCAAAAGAGGCAATAAAACAAGGCTAACAAGGAAGCAAAAAGACCAGGACACCTCCTTGCCAGCAATCACCCAGATACACCAGGAGTAACAACAGACAATCAATAAACAACAATCAGTGAACAACAGCCTAAAACACACTCCTGAATGTAGAGTTGCGGTGATGTTTGTTCCCCATTAAAAAGCCCATCCAGATAAAATCACATGCTTAAAAATAATAATAATATGATTTTGAAATGGACAATCTAGATTGCATGCTGCTATGTTTCCTAAAAATGCTGCTACCTCCCCTGCAGCAACAGGCAGAAACTAGAAACTAGAGTATTAACTATCTGATTGGGAAGAAATTGGCTGACCTTTTTGATCTCTGGAGAGATAAGTTGAAGTCCCAGGAATCTCATTGTAGGATATAATAATCTGCCTACCTTGTTCTGAGAAATTTTCAGAAAAAAATTCTATCAAAAGGGGGTCAATAGGAGCATGGGCAGGCAAAGCATAGATCAAGAGCATGGGCAGAGAAAATAGCTAGAGCAGGATGGTGGAAACGGCATTAAGCTCAGGCTGAAATAAATTCCTTCGCTCCCCAATGACCAGGAAAGGTTTCCATATACACCAAGAAACATGTTCCCTGGATAGTTAATGTGCAGTAATAGCAAAAGACCCAGCACAAAATTTAGAACAGTAATAACCTTTCCCATTCTACTTTAAGGAATCTTAGCTCTTGTAACCGCATAGGTATAAAGCAGAATCCATTTAGAGGACAATCCACAGCAGACTTGCTTTAGAAGCAATCAAAACGTAAGGGTCACTATGGGGTTTAAAGGTCTTAGGCACCTGATTCAGGTGTGCTCTCTGTTACTGATTGCTGTAAGCACCAGCAACAGCAATTTGGGAACTCCCATAGTGATTTGAAATTACCCAAGCGGACAGCCTGATGATCCCTGTGCTAAACCTGGCTTTGCATGGACATTGAAGCCTATGCCCAATGTAGTTAGGAAACTTCAGCATAGGGTTTTGGCATGTTTCAGGTCCCTTTTGGATACAGAGATGTTGTGGCCCAGCAGGAGCCGTTGGAGCTGCCACCAGACTCCGACAGCGAGGGGCCCGATGAGTCGGCTCTGGAAGATGTGGAGGACCCTGGACAGGGTTCCGACTCCGAGCAGGGCGCAGAGAGGCTGGTTGGCCACCAGGAGGCGCCAGTGGGGAGGAGACAAGGGAGAGTGATCCAGAAGCCAGCAGTGAGTTGTTCCTGGAAGCCCGGCACCGAAGAGCTAATAGGCGTCAGGAACAGTTGCGCAGTTACAGGAGGTAATTGCACTCAGCCGGTGGTCATTAGGCTCCTCTCCAGACTATAAAAAGACTGCTTGTGCACACGCCCCTCTTGCAGAAGTCAATGCAGGAACTAATGTTGGAGAACATTATTGTGAGCTTGGCAGGCTGGATTGCTGCCAAGGCTTATCTGTGCTGGATTGCTGCCACGGCTTATCTGTGCTGGCTTGCTGCCAAGGACCTGTCTGTCTGTTAATAAATTCCGGAAAGTATCTTTGGCTCAGAGTGTGTTGGTGTGGGAAGAGGGGGATCAGAACACAGAGAAATGGTCTCTTTAGGTTCATCTTGAAACATCTTGTGTGTTTGTGTTTATGCACGTGCTTGCACAACCCCAAACAATTTAAGATATCAAAGATAAAGACTGAGTCTCCATGTTCTAAAGCCAAATAGTAGAATTATGTATCAACTGTGATTAGAAAACACTATCTGGGGAATCTGAGCAACAAAAGGCAAATCACCGACATTCTCTATCTCACTGCTCACAATGCCCCACCTGCTTTCTGTCCACTCAAATAAATGTTACAACGCACCGGTGTCAACATTATTGCCTATTAAGTGAGCAGAATGCACCCCATCATGTCACCTGGAATATGCCTCCAGGTTTGTCTTCCTAGTTAACCAATCAGCCTCATCTATGATTCAGGAGAAAAAATAAGAAGACAGCTCAGGTCGACTAAATGCATGATTCTTGCTTGACCTAAGAGTAGCAAGGTAGAATCAACCCATGCTACCTGAGGTTGGGGGGGGGAGGGTGGGAGGGAGGGAAGTATATTAGGTTTGACGAGGGGTGTTAGATTTTAAAGTAATATGATTGCACATGTATACTGTCTTCTCTTATTTTTTTCTTCAAAACTAAGAAATGTTAAGTATATTGATGTGGAAGCATAAATACCATCAACGTAGAATGGAGTTTGCTCAGAAGCTGAAATACACCAAGTGAATGAGAGGAAGAGTGGGAAGCAGAGGAGAGAAGATAGGAAGAGAGGGATAGGAGAGAGGGCGAAGGGGGAAGATGAGGTGTATAAGGAGGAGTGGTAAGGGGAGAGAGGAGAAGGAGAAAGGAAGGGGAAGTAGAGTAGAAAAGGATGATGGAGGGAAGAAAGGAGGTAAGGAGGGGGAGGAGAAAGGCAGAAGAAAGTGGTGTATGGAGAGCAGAAGAGCCAATAATTGGTTTAGTCCCCCCTTCCGGGAGTTGATGGCAAGATGAACTGATGTAATTATTAATTAATACAATATGATATTGGCTATGTAATAGTATACATGTGATTATATGTTATGTAAATAGAAAATAAAAAAAAGTATTTTAAAAAAAGAAAAAAAACAACACAAGGGGAAAAAAAGGATGAAAAAATTAACTTGGATTCTCCCCTCCCCCCCCAACATAAGTTGTTCAATGCTGCAATCTCATGATGCCTAACAGTACAGCCAATTATCTTTATGTATAAAATATAATTTAAACATCCAGTTTTGGTAATATATGGAACAGGGGTGGGTTTCAACTGGTTCGCGGCGGTCCCTGCGAACCGGTTGGTCGGCGAACCCGGAAGTAAGTAACTTCCGGGAACGGCGAAGGGCCGACCCGCCTGCCCACGCTCCTTACCCGGTTTTGACAAGTTTTGCGATTCCACGCATGCGCAGGACGCATACAGCGCCTGCGCGATCCTCCAGGAGCAGCTGGAGCATCGCACAGGTGCTAGTACGCATGCGTGCGCCGCGCACGTGCATGAGGATGCTGCCGGCCCCGTTCCAACCGAACCGGTTGGAACGGGGCGAGAAACCCACCCCTGATATGGAAGATGACTGACCTAAAACCACAGGCTCCTCGTTCATGTGAAATTCCTTCTGCACAGTCATTTCACTAACAGAACATTACAGAAATTAGAATGTGAGCAAATCACTTCAAACAATGACTACAGATAAAGCAGAGAAATAAGTCAAGCCATTCGACTTGGTTTTCTCATGCTGCTTTATAGGTTAATGGTCTGGTGATTACCGAGAGGAAGAAAAATGAAAGCTTATGGTAATGTTAGTCAAGAGAAAATAGGCAGAAATCACAGTCCTGCTTAATAAAAGAAATGTTCGGAGTTTTTGAAAGAGTAAGAACTTAAAGATCTGAGCTGTGAAAGGGGGAAAAAAATAGGGGCAGGGATTTTTTTCTGAGGAATAGTTAACATAATATGCTTCATGTTTGCGCTCTACATGGGGCTACCCTTGAAAAGCGTTCGGAGACTACAGCTAGTCCAGAATGCAGCCGCGCGAGCGATTTTGGGTGTACCGAGATACACCCATATTACACCTGTCCTCCGCGAGCTGCACTGGCTGCCAATTGGTCTCCGGACGCAATTCAAGGTGTTGGTTATTACCTTTAAAGCCCTACATGGCTCAGGACCATCGTATCTGCGAGACCGCCTACTGCCACACACCTCCCAACGGCCGATAAGATCCCACAGGGTGGGTCTCCTTCGGGTGCCATCAGCCAGACAGTGTTCCAGGCTCCTCTCCAGACTATAAAAAGGACTGCTTGTGCACACGCCCCTCTTGCAGAAGTCAATGCAGGAACTAATGTTTGAGAACATTACTGTGAGCTTGGCAGGCTGGATTGCTGCCAAGCCTTATCTGTGCTGGATTGCTGCCCAAGCTTGTCTGTGCCGGTTTGCTGCCAAGGACCTGTCTGTCTGTTAATTAAATGCCGTAACTTATCTTTGGCTCAGAGTGTGTTGGTGTGGGATGAGAGGTGTCAGAACACATATATGTGTGTTAATTCTCCTTAACTATTATTTTTGGGCTTTGTTGTCTTCCTTCATTGATCCTTGTTTCTTTCCACCGTCCACCTATACCATTTATGCCATATCTGGTAGAATTCTGATTCTTCTTTTTCCTGTAATCCTGTCTTTTTGATATGTAGGTCAGCATAGGGCAGGTTCTGGGATTCCCCGAATGACATGATGGTTGACTGACATGTTGGAAACACAGCCCCTCCAGGCTGCAAACAGGTATATGTCTCTCAGACATTAAATGTTCAACAAATCACATGTTTTTGCTTTTTTTTAAAACTCTATTTCCAGTGCCTCCATGCGTAAGAATGCGCCCATGCTTCTTCTTTTCCTGTCCAGTATACAAGACCTACACTGTACAGGGGCGTGTGAGCATCAAGTAGGTGACCTCACCTTCTCTGGGCGTGCACATATTAAAATAGAATTTTGTTGCAGTCTGCCGAAATGTTTCACTAAATTGCAGACTTCTCCAAGTGTGATGAGGCAAAAATAATAACATCATAATGTTATTGGCGGCAACGTGCTAATTAATAGCAGCCCCAATCACACCCAGAGGCGCTGTGGAATAACGCACACACTCTTTACAATGTGGTAATGCAGAGAACAAGTGACAGGACAAAATAACCACAAATTCCGTGATTAATACTTGGCCAAAGTACTTTGAAGCTTCCTCTTCGGTTACTTCGAGATCTTTTGAATATTATTTTGAAGAACAGTAAACGGTTCTTCCCCTCTCTGGACCCAAAAAATTTGGTCCAGTTTCAGAGTTGCTAGGTGGAAATCTTCAGCGACGATCTGCTTGAGGCTGCCTGTTGGTCAAAATAATTAGCTCCACGCTCAAGTCTGTGAGATTTCACTAGCAGAGGGGGGAAAAAAGAAGCATTTTGTTCTGGCAAGCTGAGAAATGTCTGTTCCATTATTGCATTCAGTTAGGAATTAGACACATTAAGGGGGATTAACACAGAGGCATTAAAAAAATGTAATCAATCCTTCCAGCCAAGATCCTTTTTGTACTCGGCAACTGCCACCCAAATTGTCAACACACTTCCTGAGTAGCTAGTCAAATGGATTTTCAGGGATTTTTTGTTTTGTTTTCTAAGATGTAGTTGACTTGTGATGGAAAAAACAACAACAACAACAGCAGCGGCCTTTCCAGGAAGCTGTATCTTCTCACAATACAAGTATGTGGCTGCTCCGGCCCTCTGGAACGAGCTCCCCGTGGAGATTCGGACCCTCACCACCCTCTGGAACGAGCTCCCCGTGGAGATTCAGACCCTCACCACCCTCCAGGCTTTCCACAAAGCCTTAAAAACCTGGCTGTTCCGACAGGCCTGGGGCTGATGAGTTCCTGTCCCCGCTTGAATGGTGTGGCTGTTGATCGTTTTCAAATTGCGACGTTGTTTGTCCGTTGTTTTCTTTTCCAGTTTGTATCCCCCCCTCTCTTCAGTTCAGCTCAGTTCAGTTTATTGTATTTATATGCCGCCCTTTTCCCCCGAAGGGGACTCAGGGCGGCTCACAACTCGAACCGGGGAAGGGGGATACAGACAAAAATTTAAAAAACAAGCATAACAATATATAATTTAAAACTCACAACAGTCATACCATTCGAGACGGGGGCAACAGCTCTTTAGCCCCAGGCCTGTCGGAACAGCCAGGTTTTGAGGGCTTTGCGGAAGGTCTGGAGGGTGGTGAGGGTTCGAATCTCCACGGGGAGTTCGTTCCAGAGGGCCGGAGCAGCCACAGAGAAGGCTCTCCTCCGGGTAGTCGCCAGTCGACACTGGCCGGCGGATGGAATTCGGAGGAGGCCTAATCTGTGGGATCTAATCGGTCTAGTGGAGGTAATTGGCAGCAGGCGGTCTCTTGGTTTGTGAGCCGCCCTGAGTCCCTTCGGAGAATAGGGCGGCATAGAAATACAATAAAATTGAAATCGAATATATCTTCCTTAAACTCAGATGTACAGCAAACAGTAGTGATTGATGAGTGGAAATAGATGATCTCCACCAAGATTATTTTTCCCCTACTTTTTTATTTTTTTTGGCATCCTCATTTCAGCCTTCTGGTCTTATTGCTTTCATGTAATTGCTGCCCCATAATCCAAATGCATTCCAAATTTCTTCGAGTCTCCTCTGGGGATGTTTCCTGCTGATATAAACAGGAAGTAGAAGAACCATTTCATTGATTTCTCCAGAGGTGAACTGCGTTGGCAGCTTGTTGCTCATTTGGAAATATTTACAGGCCCCAAAACTAGGGCTGTTCCTGTGTTCTGCATATGAAAGAAGAGAGAGGGGAACGGAGGTTGCCAACCCCCCCAAAAAAGGAATGGATAATGGTTTGCAGAAAATTCTGTCAAGGATCCATTTTCTAGGTGTTGAGAAAAACAAAATGATCTGAAACGATCTCTAAAATTACACACACATACCCCTTATTTCAGCTCAGTTTTGCCTTTAGGTCAATATTTCTCACTAAGGTTGACTGAGTCCCCTTCGGGGAAAAGGGCAGCATATAAATGCAATAAATAAATTCAATTCAATTCAATACTTGAAATTAAACGTAAGCAGTATTGAAACCCTGAGAAAGCCCTTGTCTGTTTTGCACAGAGGGAAACAAGGCAGAAATTATTTCTTTCATTCACCATCTTTTTTCCCCAATGCCTCAACTTCCCTCCCTTTACTTGAAGTTAATACCACTTTATAATGTTTTGGTAAGGCCGCACTTGGAATACGGCATCCGGTTTTGATTGCCACGATGTAGAAAAGATGTGGAGACTCTGGAAAGAGTGCAGAGAAGAGCAACAAAGATGATTAGGGGACTGGAGGCTGAAACATATGAAGAACGGTTGCAGGAACTGGTATGTCTAGTTCAGTGGTGGGATTCAAATAATTTAACAACCAGTTCTCTGCCTTAATGACCAGCAGGGTAGGTGAGCCTTGGTAGTCATGTTAATGGGTGGGCATGGCCAACTCAACATCACTCACATCGATGGGCGCTTCGCCTTAGATGATCTAATGTGATAAAGGTTAACCAGAGAGGCAGTTTCTGTAAGCAGGTCAATAAAGATTAGACTAGAAACAACACCAGAATGTTTCCTTCCTGCCTTCCTTACAGGATTAGCCCTGTAAAATGGGAAAAAACAAAAGGAGATTTCTTCCAACAACCGGTTCTCTGAACTGCTTAGAAAGTTACCAACCGGTTCTCCCGAATAGGTGCGAACTGGCTGACTCCCACCACTGGTCTAGTTTAATGAAAAGAAGGACTAGGGGAGATACATGTTAACAGTGTTCCAGTATCTCAGGGGTTGCCACAAAGAAGAGGGAGTCAAGCTATTCTCCAAAGCACCTGAGGGTAGGACAAGAAGCAATGGGTGAAAACTAATCAAGGAGAGAAGCAACTTAGAACTGAGGAAAAATTTCCTGATAGTTAGAACAATTAATCAGTGGAACAAGTGGAACCTCCAGAAGTTGTAGATTCTCCTGTTTTTCTTCTGTTTGATTTAAAATCTGTCTAAACTTCTCCAGTGTCTATGGTAGAAATAATGGCAAGTTTCAAAATATATAACAAAAGTTTATTTCATGTTTATTTAGCATTCAACGAATTTTGTTGATATTAACAATCAACCAAAAATACTGCGTACTAATATTGGTGGAAACATTTTTTCCTGAATTCTTCGCTTAAACTTAGCTAGGACATTCTTAAGGCTACATTCTTAGCCAGCTCAGATAGGCACCAGGAAAAAAGAAGTAGATGATAAATAGAATGAGGATCTTGAAAAGGGATAGAGAAATTCAGTAGCTCTCTATTATCTAAGCTAACTAAAACATGTTTTGATGAGTGTGTCAGAAGTGAAGTCTTTATTTCTTTTTTTTTTAAAGTTTGCAAATCTTTTATTAATGAACCACAATGGTGGCAGTTTTTTTTTTTAATCCTCTTCTATATCTGGAGTGAAGGTCAAAAGCAATAGATGTGGCACAAGGCTTGAATTTTGCTGACAAAAGCCTGTTTTAAGAAAGGAAACAGTAGTTTGAGCTCTAGGAAGGCCTTGAGAAAAGAAAGCTGGCCCACTTAAATTATTTTGAAATCAGATGTAGGTCTATGGGAATTGGCTCATCTTTATTCTTAACCACGACTACTAAAAGCTAGAAAAAAAGTTTTCTCCCAACTATAAAAAAAAAAACCAGTGCTGTTTTCTTTAAGGAATACTGATGGATTTAACAAAAGGTCAAATGAAAATTGAGCACCTGCCCCTGATAGAATAACTATTTTATCTGGGAAAGCAAAAAGCTGGGAAGCAAAGGTTTAGTGGTAGGAATTAGCATGGTGTAAAGTGTTTAAGTTTAGAAAGCTTTAAAAACAAGCATCTTAAATGGCCTGTGTTAATAGAGTAGCTGTTTCAGGCTTTGTGAGATATATTTCCTTCTCGTGGCTCTCTGCTACCTAAGATCAATATTTCTCAATTTGTAGGAGAAGGGATGGCAGAGCCTGGGTGGGGGAGTCAAGAGAGGAATCAGCCTCAAGCAGGGGTGTCAAACTGATGGCCCATAGGCGGCAGAGGGGGGTTCCTACCAGTTCGCACCTATTCGGTAGAACCGGTTCGTCAAATCTACCGAACCGGTTAGAAGAGGTTCCACCAGTGGACCCGGAAAGCAGGCCACACCTACAGAAGAGGTCCCAAAATTTTTTGGAACCCACCACTGGTCCTTGGATATGATTATTCTACACTATCATGCTCCTATTTATAAAACTCAGTGCCTCTGTGAAAGGTAAGGATGACTACTGCGTTTGTGGTGCAATCAGAACATTGCGTGTGTTGAAGTTGTTTTAACGCAAACCAAAGATGCCTTTTAAAAAACAAGTTTACATCCTATTCTTATGCATGCCAGTGCTGTGTGGGAGGTAATTTAAGGTGGTTCTGACAAGTGTCGTCGGCATCTTCATATCCGGTCACATGGGCGGCATGCCACTCCCATCCGGTCACATGGGCGACAAACCACTCCCACAAAGGAGGCCACACCCACAGAGTAGGCTCGAACAATTTTTGAAACCCACCACTGATGGGCGGGATGCATCACATGAAGGCTACGCCCACCCCAGCTCCATGAAGGGAAAAAGGTCACAAAATATCATGTGACGGCAATGTGATGCCACGAGTTTGACACCCATGGCCTAGAGCAGTGGTTCTTTTTTTGGCGATGCCCCACCTAAGCACCTCTGATGTCCCCCCCTTGTGACATATAATTCTTACTTTACTCAAAACGTGAACTCTATTCACATGCAGGAAGCCTAACAGGCCATTAACTTGGTTTAAACAAGGTTCAAATTGCCTCCATTAAAAATCAGATTGCTCCCCCCGTGGGGCATGGGCCCCAGGTTGGGAACCACTGGCCTAGAGTGTTTATTTTTCCATAAGTCAGGAGTGTCAAACTCATGATGCCATGTTGTTGTCACAAGACACATCACAAATTCCCCCCCTTCACTAAACCAGGGGTGGGCGTGGCCAGTGTGTGATGCATCTGGCCCGCGGGCCGTGAGTTTGTGTCAGTATCATCAAGTTGCTTTCTGTTGTCACCAATTTTGGCTAGTAAATTCCACGCTATGGCGACTTGATCAAAAACGATGCTAATTTCTAAGAACCTTTCTGCACTGAATATATTTCACAATATTCAAAAGCCAGTAATGATGAGATATAGAGAGGAGTGATGTATCCATAATACACCAGGGAAACTGAAAATACAAAGTCGCCGGCTTTTAATTTAACATTAAATTAACACCAGTCATTCTGAGATCTTTTTTTTTTTCATATTCAAATTAGGCTTTGTTTATACTGTACATCCTTGATGCCTTTTGAATTTTGTGGGTTTTGTTTATTTGTGATTTAGTATTCTTTCCTGGATTACTCTTGTATTCTGCCATTTTGTTTAGCTGCCCGCAATAATATTTTCATTTGGGAGTTTCCTATTCCCTTTAATTTATGCAGCTGCATTTAGCAATAGTCTCTTGAAAGAGCCTTGAAACGGCTTTGAATTTAAAAAGGCTGAAATACTCAGTTGACTTCTGTGAAACAATCCTGCATTTATTTCATGCAATTTGCTTATTGTCTGTTGCTTAACTATTCCAATAACGAAAGCATTGGAGATTGTGGGACTGTAGCCTATCCCATCCGGATAGCTAGGTCAGGGAAGGCTGAACTACACTAATTTTCCTATATTAAATTTGGCTTGACTTCAGTTTTGCACTGAAAAATGTGCTCTGCATTCTGAGAGATTTAAATGAATTATAAATATGAGAAGTGCATTGATTTTATACAAGACAGGAAGAGCTTAACAGAGTTTCCCCCATGTGTTACAGTGGCATCTTATGCATATTTACTCAGCTTCACCGATTTTAATTGTACTTTCTTTCAAATTGATAGAAATAGATCTTTCCTTTTCTGGGAGAATGCACCACTGAACCTAGTTGGATCTATATAAAAATAATAAATAAATAAATAAATAAATAAACCTGTACCTAATAAACACAGAGGGATACAGTAACTTTAAACCTCTATTTTGAACACAGAATAACTGTGTCTCATTTTAAGGTACCAGGGGGGGAGCGGGGGGGGAGAGAGATTTTGCAATATCACATACTGCCCTGATCTTGCTTTTCCATTTACAGATAGCTTGTGATGCCCAAGATATTTCAAATCAACCACACATGATTACACATTAAACATTTATGCACTACATGCAATACTGTCAGGCCTGCAATTATATTCCTTTTAGAATTTTGGCCTGCCATACTTTCTCTTATTTCATTATGCTGTTTCTTTAGTATAGTTGATGGGAGTGGGGAATAGACATGAGTAGGATTGTGGAATGTATTGTTTTTCATTCTTTACTAGAAGCCAAGGTCATCCTTTGTCTCCGCACCAGTACACCTGACCGGAAGCAGCTGGGTGTGGATGCCAGCGTGGAAGAAGAAGATTGGACCATGTGATGGATTTGTGGGTGTGGGGACAGGATCATGAAGTTTTAACTGGGTGGGATTCTGAGGTCATTTCCAGTATTGGGATTCCATAGCACGATGCCAACATGTCTGTCTTATTAAATTGGAACTTTAAGGATAGCTCTGCCTTGGACTCTGATTTAATTCTGCATGATATTTGGAACGCTGACAAATACATTCTTTATTCATCTAGGCTGGCATCGTAGGATGCTGACTTGATAGAAGCATATCTTAATTATTCAATACTTCACTTGTTCTAGTGCAGGGGTCCCCCAATCCCTGGTCTGTGAACTGGCATCAGTCCTCGGCATGCCAGAAACTGGGCCATGCGAATAAGCAAAGTCTCATTTGTAGGATTCAGGCAGTGTGCGAAACCGTGCCACCCCCCTGCTCTGAGGAAAAACCTCAGTCCACGGAACTGGTCCTTGGTGCCCAAAAGATTGGGGGCCACTGTTATAGTGTATCAAAGATATATCAATTGTTTTCTGGAGTTCTATCAGTGTATACATATTTGTGGATTTATGTTATAATTAACATTTTCCATTTTTAAAAAAATGAACATGGAACCACAAACACAGGATCATGAAACTGTTTATATCATTATACAATTGTGCTGCTGGTGATAAATGTGTTAAAATACAGTTCTGACCCCGCCTCCAGCCTGTGAGTAACGCAGACACAGTCTTCGCTATTTGCCACTCTTTAATCACAGGAATTACAACTCTGTTGGCTGAAAGCCCAGACAACACTCTCTTACCTTCCAGTGACACCTCCACAAGCCTCCGCGACAGTCCAGCTGCTCGGTGGAGTGTCACACAGGTGCTGTACGCGCCATGCACATGTGCAGAAGCACTGAAGGCTTTAATGGACAGTTAAGGAGTGCGGACGTGCTACGGGCAGCCTCTGGTATGCCTGTATCGGGGCGTATTGCCTGCAACCTGTTCTGACCCCCTCGTTCCACACCAAAGCACACTCCGAGCCAGAGATAAATTATGGCATTTAATTAACGAACAGGTCCTTGGCAGCAACCCAGCAAAAGACAAGCTTGGGCAGCAATAAACACAGATAAGGCTTGGCAGCAATCCAGCCTGCCAAGCTCACACAAAGTTCTCCGACATTCGATTCTGTGCTGACTTCTGCAAAGAGGGGGTGTGTGCACAAGTAGCTTTTTATAGTCTGTAGAGGAGCCTAATGACCACCAGCTGAGCGCAATTACCTCCTGTAACTGCACAACTGTTCCTGACGCCTAGTAGCTCTTCGATGGTGTGCATCCAGGAACAACTCACTACTGGCCTCCGGCTCACTCTCCCTTGTCTCCTCCCCACTGGTCCAAGACTCCGGCGCCTCCTTGTGGCCAACCAGCCTCTCTGCGCCCTGCTTGGAGTCGGAACCCTGTCCAGGGTCCTCCACATCCTCCAGAGCCGACTCATAGGGCCCCTCGCTGTCGGAGTCTGGTGGTAGCTCCAACGGCTCCTGCTGGGCCACAACAGCAACCCACCACTGATTTAGAGCCATTTTCACTGTTCTATGGTCAAGACTGCAATATCCAATTCATTTTACTGGAAACCGACATTTACTTCCAGTTTCCAGCAAAAAAAAGAGTCCTTTGTAAACAATGGCTTATCTTAATGACCACCACCAAAAAAATATATGATAAAAACAGCTCAGTCTCATGATGACCTGCTTAATGACCGGCACAATGTATGACTTTAATTCCAGGCTCAATTATGATGAAGGACTACACACATATATTTTCTCGGTCCTATGAATTAATGCATTTGAGAAAGTTAAGCATCATCATAAAATTGCTGTGATTGCTGACCCAGAAAGCTAGTGAAAACGAATACATCAGAAACCCTCCTTATAGTCTTGTAAACAGGATCTTTCGCCTTCATTAATTCATCAACATGTCAGCAACCGAACCAAAGCAACCTCGAGTTCCTCGAATTGAGGCAATCGCTGTAGAAAAACAATGAATTCCAAGTTTCCTTTAAAAACATAGTCATCCTCCTGTGGGGTGGGGTGGGGGCCATGATATCAGAGGATAAAGCATGAGCCACAAATGTGAAAATTTTGTTGAGCCACAAACTATCCAAGAATTTAAATTGCTTGTTGATTGCTTAAATTCCTATCCCAACTTCTGCACAGGAATTCAATGTGATTAGAGAGTGAGCCCTCCTTCTATTCCCAAGAGCAATCTGTGAAGTAGCTTGGGATGAGGGAAACTGACCAGCCCAGGACTATCCAGTGAGCTTCTGTGGTTGAAGATAAACCAAAATCTGGATGTGTCCATTCTTAGTCCAATCATTTAACCATTTAAAGGTAAAGGTTCCCCGCGCACATATGTGCTAGTTGTTCCCGATTCTAGAGGGCAGTGCTCATCTCCGTTTCAAAGCCGAAGAGCCAGCACTGTCCGAAGACGTCTCCATGGTCATGTGGATGGCATGACTAAATGCCATAGGCGCACAGAATAGCAATAGCAATAGCAGTTAGACTTATATACCGCTTCATAGGGCTTTCAGCCCTCTCTAAGCGGTTTACAGAGTCAGCATATTGCCCCCAACAACAATCCAGGTCCTCATTTTACCCACCTCGGAAGGATGGATGGCTGAGTCAACCCTGAGCCGGTGAGATTTGAACAGCCGAACTGCAGAACTGCAGTCAGCTGAAGTAGCCTGCAGGGCTGCATTTAACCACTGCGCCACCTCGGCTCTAGAACACTGTTACCTCCCCACCAAAGATGGTTCCTATTTTTCTACTTGCATTTTTTACATGCTTTCAAACTGCTAGGTTGGCCGAAGCTGGGACAAGTAACGGGAGCTCACTCCGTTACATGGTGCTAGGGATTCAAACTGCTGAAGTGCCAACCTTTCTGATCAACAAGCTCAGCATCTTAGCCACTGAGCCATCTCATCCTTCCATTTAACCATGGCACAATACTAAATCTTTGGGGCTTTACGAATAGTCCTTATTGGCCACATGTTCAGCAAGCATTGAAACTTAAGGTGGCACTGAAAAATGAGATTATGACCCACTGCTATATTGAAATTGTTGCTGGTGCACGTGACCCGAGAAATGCCCGATAGACATATGTGCACCGACAGAACTGCGACGACAAAAGCGCGATGTCGAAATCCGCCCACAAATTCGCGACGTCAAAATTGCACTGACAAAAGCGTGATGACAATAAAATCGAAAAATTTTTATTGTTAAGGTTAGGGTTATAAAGTATGTATGTGCAATTTTGTCATCGCGCATTAGAATAATTCTATTCTATTCTATTCTATTCTTGTAGAACCCTTATTTTTTATTGTTGTTATATAGCACTCCTCTGTGAGGAGGCATGAGAGACAGGCAGACAGATATATTTTAGGTATCCAGAAATGATCAGAACAAGGTATGTCAATGCTGGTTATTATGCGATGCTGCTGCTGGTTAGTTAAAGAAACTGGGGGGGGGGGGAGAAGAGAAATATAGTTCTTGCCTCCTGGCAGGCCATACACAACCTTGAAGTACAAATTGTGCCTCTGTTGCACCCAGCTCTATAGTGACACTACAGCATTCTCAGCAAGCCAAACTAGGGGGAAAGTTCCAATTCTATGAGTGGGAAGGTCCGTCTGGGGCTTATTTTACATTGGAAATGTCTTGAGGCCATCTTCCAGGATAACGTGATATGAAAAAGCCCTTCCCCTTGTTCCAACTCTCCAAATACCCTTGTTAAATTGCTTTGCAACCTGGGGGACTAAATGGAACAACAATATCATGCAGACACCATGAAGTATTCCGATCACTTCTTGAATGACAATTGCAATAACTGATGCCTAGGAAGGCTGCATCTGAGAGACATTCTTGATGGCTGTCCATGCAGCTTGTAAATAAATGAAAAATTAATGGACCCTAATCAGGCTTGGAGGCAGCAACTTTCTGTCTCTCTCTCTCTCTGCCTTAATAATTGCTATTTCTCATAACTCTGACTGTAATGCAAGATGAGAAGAAGGATAGATCGTTCCTGCTATTTCTATCTTGTAAACATTCCAAGAGTGTCTTGAAATAAAGAAGCAATGACTGGGCTAATCAAAAATAAATAAATAAATAAATAAATAGTATAAACCATAGAGATACTGTATATCCTATAATTTGGACAGAAGAGGTACACAATGTTAATATTGTGTTTCTGCTTATCATAACACATTAATTTACTGCAACTACCACCTTCATTTTTTTACTGGGAAAGATTTGCAAAGATAATAAAGTTTTCCAGACTGAAAAATAAACATTTAAGCACATTTCATTCAATTATTTATTATTTTCACACTCGCCGCAGTTATAAAACTCTCAGTTTGCAGGAAAGTAATGCAAGCATTTAATAAAATGTCCAGGGTAGGAACTAAAACTGATTCTGTTTTAAAATCATTAACATCATTAAAACCACAAAATAGCACATCCTATCATTCGCAGCATCCCTTCTAAAACAACTCCGTTTTCAGGAGTTTACAGAAAGCCAGGACATATGTGACTAAACTAATTTGATCATCCTCTCTCTGTAGTTGAGTGATGAACACCAGTTCAAAATCTGAATCTATTCTCAGCTGTAAATTTGAATCAAATAAGGGTTTAGGTTAGGGGGGGATATCAAAATAGTAATAATAACAAAGCAGGTTTCTTTTTTTACAGGTAGTCCTCAACTCTGGATCACAACTGAGCCCAAACTTTATGTTATTTAGTGAGACATTTGTTAAGTAGGTTTTGCCCCATTATACAAATTTTCTTGCCACATTTGTTAAGTGAATCATTGCAGTTGTTAAACTGATCACATGGTTGTTAAGTGAATCTCGCTTTCCCATTGACTTTTGCTGCTCATAGTGAATCACATGACCCCGGGACTCTGCAACCGTCATAAATATGAACCAGTTGCCAAACATCTGAATTTTGATAATGTAATCATGGGGATGGCTGTGATGGTCATAAATGTGAAAAACAGTTGCAAATCTTTTTTCAGTGCCATTTTAACTTCAAACAGCCACGAAATGAATTGTTGTAAGTCGACTATCTGTAATGACAGGAAGGACTAAATGCGTTCTGTAGACATTATTCACTATTGAGTTTGAGTTTGAGTTTTATTAATATTTGTAGGCCGCCCTTTTCCCTGAGGGGACTCAGGGCGGCTCACACAAAACCGGGAAGGGGGAATACAGACATTAAGATAGAAACATATAATAAAATAGTAAGCAACATACATTCTCTAATGTATTATTGATTCTATACTCCATGAAACATCTGTATTCCTATTATATTCAACATTTTTAACAAGTATTATTCTTGACAATTTTTCACATGTTCCACAATTATAACTACCAATGTTACGCAAAAACAGTGCTTTCCTTCCAAGATGGGGGTAAAAATCTGCTTTACTGTCACATAATTCAGCGGTTCTCATATTAGCAGTTAGACTTATCTACCGCTTCCTAGGGCTTTCAGCCCTCTCTAAGCGGTTTACAGAGTCAGCATATCGCCCCCAACAATCCGGGTCCTCATTTTACCCACCTCGGAAGGATGGAAGGCTGAGTCAACCCTGAGCTGGTGAGATTAGAACTGCCGAACTGCAGATAGCAGTCAGCTGAAGTAGCCTGCAGTGCTGCATTTAACCACTGCGCCACCTCGGCTCCCTACGATATTGTATCTTCACATATTCCAGAGCAGGGGTATCAAACCCAATTTCATTGAGGGCAGCATCAGGGCTGCGTTTGACCTTGGGCAACCTGGGTGGGCGCTGCCAGCTTGATGTCACTCATGCCAGGGGCACCTGTGGTGGCCCAAGTGATCCGCCAGTGAAAACGGGATCTGTTTTTGGCTGGGATGGCCTCCTGCAACCCTCTGCCAACATCAACAGAGCTCAGATGGAATGCATGGCCCTTGTGAGCCCTGTTTTCAGCTGGCACGGCCTCCTGCAACCTTCTATAATTGAAAACAGAGCAACTCTGTTTTTGCTGACAGAGGCACAACGGGCTGGTTCTTCGCTGTCTCCAGAGTGGCCCCATGGGCCAGATTTAAGTACCCCTTGGGCCGGATCCGCACCCCAGGCCTTGAGTTTGATAGCCCTGTTCTAAAGTATCTCATAGTTTCAAGAACTCTGGAATAACTTTGAGCTTGTATAGGATTGATGAAAAATGAAAGCTTGAAGCCCTTTAGGATGTGGTCTTGAGGATTGATCAGGCAGCTGAGTAGACTGAAAGCAGAATAAAAAGAAAGTCAGTGGTACCATAGGTAATGGGCTCTTTATGCTCACCAAATGTGCTCCCGGATACTTTTGAATTTTGGTGTTAGAGAATATTTCTGAGAATATCACAGACAGCCAATTAAATGAACATTATGGATCATCAAACAAATCAAATGAGATTTATCACTCAAGACAAGAATGACCGGGCTCAAATTCTTCTACTTTTGGTGACTTTATGCAAAGACTGGCTGTTTGGAGAAGGACCTAATCCTGGGAAATGTGAAAGGTAAGAGTGGCTGCCTTAGACAATTGTTGTCCTCTTGCTAATATTGGTTTATAAGGTCTGAGGCACATTCGGTGAGTTTTTTAGGGAAGCGGATTGAGGTGACTCCTGTAGACATTGTTCTCAGTATCCAGACACTGCTTGATTTTGAGCAAGATGAAGCCCCATGAAACTTAAGGCCAAAATCCTAAAGAATGTCTTGAAGAAAAAAACAGGATGCATACAGTATGAAGAATATACATCTTATAGCTCTTAGCTGCAAAATCTAGCAAGAATAGCTTATTGCTGGTAATTCCTGCAGTTCTTCACAGAACCACTTATCTGCAAAGGACAGACACATGGATAGTAAATTAAACATGTTAATTGCACACAGAATAGTTTTCTTTCATGCTTTATTTATTTATTTGCTTCTGAAAAGGGCTTTGCATAATTGTTTTCTACTTTTTAGGCTAAGCATAGCTGGCTGGCAACGTCTCCTGCTGTGGCCGGATCTCAAAAAGCTAAGTAAGATCAGAGTTACTTCTGGCATACAAGACCACCAGAAAATTCTCAGGGCTATAGGTTAAACCAGAAAGCAAAAAAAATATTTTAGCAAAGGCAACGGAAAACCATTTCTGTATTGCTGCCCAGACAACTTTGTGGCCTTAAGCTTGACTCTGAATGAGGCTTTTGACAGCAGGAATATTAAAAACAACAACAACTCAAGATTGGTTTGAAAAAATGAAATGAAAAAAAAAAAGCAAGTATAATGCGTAGGATAGCATAACTGAGACCAAAACACTATGTTATTGTTACAATAGACAGCACAGAAATCACAGTGCCTTATAAAACCACTTAAAACTGAAGAGGTGGAAATCAAGAAACCATCTCTAGCAGTGGTGGGTTTCAAAAATTGTTCGAACCTACTCTGTGGGTGTGGCCTCCTTTGTGGGAGTGGGTTGCTGCCCATGTGACCGGATGGGAATGGCTTGCCGCCCATGTGATCGGATATGAAGATGCTGACGACACTTGTCAGAACCACCTTAAATTGCCTCACACACAGCACTGGCCTGCGTAAGAATAGGATGTAAACTTGTTTTTTAAAAGGCATCTTTGGTTTGCGTTAAAACAACTTCAACACACGAAATGTTCTGATTGCACCACAAACGCAGTAGTCATCCTTACCTTTCACAGAGGCACTGAGTTTTATAAATAGGAGCATGATAATGTAGAATAATCATATTCAAGGACCAGTGGTGGGTTTCAAAAAAGTTTGGAAGCTCTTCTGTAGGTGTGGCCTGCTTTCCGGGTCCACTGGTGGAACCTCTTCTAACCGGTTCGGTAGATTTGACGAACCGGTTCTACCGAATAGGTGCGAACTGGTAGGAACCCATCTCTGATCTCTAGGCATCGTGTCCCACCAACTGCATCTCTGGAGAAACTGGGCAAAGAGAATAGCTTCTCCTATTGCATGATAGGGATGTGAATGATAGTATTAGGAAGAAGCTTTTTCTCCTCCAGGTTTTGAATGTCGCACTAATGCAGGGGTGTCACATTCAAGGCCCGGGGGCCAGATCCGACCTGTGGAGTGTTTAGATCTAGCCTGCAGAGTTACCCTGGAAACAGAGAAGCACTGGCCTGCGGTGCCCCTGCCAGCGAAAATGGAACTCATGAGGGTCACGGGCGGCCCCCCCTGAGCTCCGTTTTCACTGGCAGAGGGTTGCAGGAGGTCGGGACCCCGTTTTTGCTGGCAGAGGGCTTGGGCCACCACAGACGCCCCCCGACACGAGTGACGTTGAGCTGGCCATGTTCTCCATGACCACACCCACCCCAGCCCCCCCAAGGTCAAACACAACCCTGATGCGGCCCTCAATGAAATTGAGTTTGACACCCCAGCACTAGTAATAGCAATAGCAATAGCAGTTAGACTTATATACCGCTTCATAGGGCTTTCAGCCCTCTCTAAGCGGTTTACAGAGTCAGCATATTGCCCCCAACAACAATCCGGGTCCTCATTTCACCCACCGAGGAAGGATGGAAGGCTGAGTCAACCTTGAGCCAGTGAGATTAGAACCGCTGAACTGCAGTCAGCTGAAGTGGCCTGCAGTACTGCACCCTAAAAACTGCGCCACCTCGGTGAGTTACGCCAGACCAAGATATTGTAATGTTGCATCGTAGTACCAGCATAGTAGAACTCACAAAGAAAAACCCAAAGTAACTGAAGGTAGAGTGAGAAAAAAATTGGTTCTAGAGCACTGGGTTAAATTAATTTTAATCCTAATCTTTTGTTCATGTGTGTTTATTGGATTTATTCAGGAGCTAAAAGTGGTAGCAGAGTAAGACAAGTGATGATCTGGATGACTCCAATACCAATTGTAGGAATTGTTACCTTGGCGTATGTAACCTCTAAGTCACATATAGTTTTGGGATCGCTTGGGCTATTAAATTACTTTGCCTTCATTTGATTTTGCCTTGAAGCCCAAATAAATATTATTTTAATGAATCACAATGAAGAATGAGATGTCAGGTCGAATTCCTCTAGAAGCAAAATGTAAGAGTGAATATGCCACGAAGTAAATGGTCTCTTAGTGCATGAGATGGATGTTTCTTAGTTTCACACCTTGAGGGTAAGCGGAGCAAAAGGCTGACCGGAGCTGAAATTATTTTGAACAGAAGAAAGGTGAGTCAGACAACTCTTAAGAGAGCCAAGTTGGCATGGATTTCAGTGGGTCACAATGTAGAGTTTGCCGAATTAGAGAAGGTTATTCCTTGACAGTGAAATCTCAATGTATAAATGGACTTCACATCTTTTTCATCAGCACACAAGCTGTTGTGACTGTGTTTATGGAGCAATCTTATTCAAATGTAATACTTCCAATCCGATACCTTGGCTTTAAAAATTAATATACTTTATTAAATGACTGTGATAACAGTAGCTGTGCAGATAAAGGTCCATCTAACTTCATAAACAGAAAGGCAAGGGACATGGATATTTTGTAAAAATAGAAATGTTTATTTATTTATATTTTGTGTTTCTAAAGCTGTCAGGTCTGCCATCTTTGGCTTGGTGCCTCGCTGGCATCCTACCATCAAAGGCTATGGGATAAAGGGCATGGGGAGAACTGTTTAGTCCTCGCGCTCTACAACTGACAGCCAGCAACAGCCAGCCCACTCCTGATTGGCTAAGGCACGGCTGGCTGAGCGCGGGCTGTCAGACGCGCACCTATTGGCCTCCCTGCTTGACAGCTCTGTATAAATAGCTGTCAAGCAGGGCGGAGTCCTGATCTACCGCTAGCCTGTTCTTCTATTCAGATCTGTTCGAATAAAGCTGTTAACTTTACCTCAGGAGCCCCCTGCCTCGTTCTTCCTCGGTCCACTTCACTGGCGACGAGCACGGGATCCACAGGCCCTGATTTTACAAAAAGGCTACTTGTGCACACGCCCCTCTTTGCAGAAGTCAACACAGAATCGAATGTCGGAGAACTTTGTACGAACTTGGCAGGCTGGATTGCTGCCAAGCCTTATCTGCGTTTATTGCTGCCCAAGCTTGTCTATGCTGGGTTGCTGCCAAGGACCTGTTTGTCTGTTAATTAAATGCTGTAATTTATCTCTGGCTCGGAGTGTGTTTTGGTGTGGAACGAGGGGGGTCAGAACAGTTGACTAAGCCTTCCATCCTTCCAGGGTTGGTAAAATGAGGACTCAGATTGTTGGGGACGACATGCTGACTCTGTAAACCACTTAGAGAGGGCTTTAATTCACTGTGAAGGGGTATACAAGTCTAAATGCTTTTGCTATTTATTTGTCTGCTGCCCATCTTGTCTACAAGTTATTTGATTAAACCTCGATTCACACCAAACCTGTCAGCCTGCAAAAAGATATGGCTGCTTTAATTAACTTCTTAAAGAAGTGTCTACTGTAATGAGCTGCCTCATTAAAGAATCAACAGCTTTCGGGCTCACCCTGAAGCCTTTATAAAGCTCTATTTCTGCTCCTTTACATTCCAAAGGATCTCTGCTGAATCATTTCTAAAGCATGCACAGCAAATATCACATGCATACATATACCAATTATTAATGCTTCGGCATGTTATATCAGTTTTAAATTACTAACACTATACTGGTGAATATTCTCTAAATTAAATCCACGTATTTTTGTGATCTCCATATAATTTGATGTAGCCTGTTCCACATAGGTTAGACAAAAATGTCTGAAATGACTTGGGTCAGAACAATAGATCCGATTTCTCAAATGTTAAGAATTCCCAGAATTCCCCAACCAGATATTGATCCAGAAAACGAGGGGTTTTTCCCATTCAAATTAAAAGGATGGTTTCTTACACTCAAATATTAATTACAAGAAATCCCTTACATACAGTATAACTGAATTGGAGCCTCCCAATAACAGTTATATAATAGTAAAACAAGTCGGTTATATGTCAAAGACTATCTGTAACTTAATGATTTTTGGGGGGGGCAGTCCTTAAGTGAATCACCAGGGTCAATAAGCAAATCCACCGTGAATGGTGAATGATTTGCTATGGGAGCAGTTTTAATTAAACATAAAGCACCATTTTTTTGTAAAAATATGGTCATGTGACCAAGAGAAACTGCAAACAGCCTAAATGTGGCAGTGTTGCTAAGTGGTCAAACTTTGGTTACATGACTGGGAAGGAGGCCTAACCATTGGAACTTTCAATCCGGGTTATAAGTCCGCATTTTTGAATTGATTGTAACTTCAAACCATCACTAAGTGTCATTGGTCATAAGTTGAGGATTATCTAAGTGTTCTGACCCCCCCTTCTTCACTCGTTCACAAATGACAGTCAGACAGAACTTCAAAGGAACTATCTTTATCAGTCCTGGCTCAAGCTGGCTGCGAGCCCAAAATAAACATAGATAAAGTCTCTGGCAAAAAGGTTACGCAGCAAAATGCAAAAACAAAACTCTTACAACAAGCCAGGTTTTCAGGAAGCAAAATCACTTATCCAAGTGTCCCTTTGAATCAGGTTTACAGAAAGCAAATCACTTATCCAAGTGCCTCTCACAAACAACGAACCATGACCGATGAACGACGAACCACGAACGAACGTTGACTTCTGCAACTAAGGCGTGGCACCATCCGTCTTTTATCTGCAGAAGATGACACTAACGAGCAACAGCTGCTCATTATTCCTGCATCCTGACTCAACTCACAGCAACCTTCTGCTGAGTCACAACACCTAAGAATTGTAGAATCTTAGATCAGCTATCAAGAATCTCTGCAGTTGTACAACACACTGGTTTCAAATTCTGGCACACATCTCTAACTCTTTTGGTGCTTATCATAGTGAAATATGGCATTCTGCATTCAGGTGCTGCAGTATCGCCACGGAAACCTAATCTTTTAATCTAACTTTTTAATATGCAAACAGTCCCAGAGAAATAAACCAGGTGCTAATCAATATGAGGAACAAGTGTCCCTTCATTGTTACGGCTGACATAAAAATGAAAGCAGAAGGAGAAACAGCTGGCTTCTCTCAACCATAAGAGCATTGAAGATAATACACTGCTTAACTCACAAGGGTGGAAGACAACATGGATCAAAACTTTCCACCTAAAAAAAAGTCTGTCACTTGGTCACAGGAGTATCCACTAATGACATTCACTAGCATCCTGCGTGAACTAGATGTTTTTAAAGTTGAAAATTGGCAGGCTGCTGTTCTAACGTATTTTTAACATAATTTAGAGATAGATTGAGTTCCTGCACTCAAAAATTCCCACGGCATAAGGAAGAAATAACCACTGGCAAAAGCAGGAGTAATCTATCTTACAATTTTAAACATCGGTTCAAACCAGAACCTCAGATAGAATTTGATATAGCTACATTAAAAAAGAATCACAGCTTTTAGATGACATCGTAGGCATACAGAATGAGGTGGGTTATCTTAATGGAGGAGACATTTGAATCTTGTTTATACGCAGTCTTACTAGAAGCTTCAGATGAATAGTTTATATCAATGATGGGATTCAGCCATTTCGCGCCTATTCGGGAGAACCGGTTGGTAACTTTCTAAGCAGTTGGGAGAATCGGTTGTTGGAAGAAATCTCATTTTGTTTTTTTCCCCACTTTACAGGGCTAATCCTGTAAGGAAGGCAGGAAGGAAACATTCTGGTGTTGTTTCTAGCCTAATCTTTATTGCCCTGCTTACAGAAATTGCCTCTCTGGTTAAACCCTATTACATTGTGACAGCTAAGGCGAAGCTCCCATTGACGTGAGTGATGTCAAGTTGGCCATGCCTATCCAGTCACATGACCACCAAGTCATGCCAACCCAGCTGGTCATTAGGGCAGAGAACCGGTTGTTAAATTATTTGAATCCCACCACTGGTTTATATGCTGCTATTTTGTCGGCATCATACCACAATCTTATCTAGCAGGCAATTGTTCTAACAGCCCCAGAGCCTGTATCGGTTACACGCCTGATTTACAAGCAAGGCCATTCTGTGCTTCTTTACTGCACCATAAGCAAAAGAGCTGCCAGATCCAGATGCAGAGTTTGGCACTTTTGAACCAATTAATTTAATCATTATTTTGTTTTCAAACATTTTTATTTCATTTTCCTTTTCCTTTATACAATCACTTAAATACTGTGCAGTTAAAAAAAAAAGCAATACAAATACAACACTTCTATCCTTCATACACCCTTTCTTCTACCCCTCCAACTTTCATTTCTCCCCTCCAACAATCCCCTCTTCTACTTCCCCTCCCCCTCAACCATTCCTTTCTCCCCTTCCCACCATCTCACCCTCCTTACATTCCCTTCTCACTCCCTCTTCATTCCTCCCTCTTCTTTCCCTCTACTCCTCACTTCGGAGTATTTTTACTATTCATTGGTCTATTCGTTTTGTAATTTACACTAAAATTATAAGGAAAAAAAATTTTTTAGGGAAAAGAAAAAAAAAGAAAGAAAAAGAAAAAAGCAACAGTATCCAAGTGCATTCATTGTTTTAAAAATTGAATCTATATTTCCACCCTCCCCCCCTCCCCCCCATGAACCCCCCTCCCAGACCCCCTTCCGACTTCCCAGATCCCATTCCCGACATCATTCCTTATCAAGCAAAGGCTGGAGTATATTGAAACCAGATAGATTAAAAGTTAAAAAATAATAAAAAATAAAAAATAAAAAATAAAGGAAAAAAAAGAAAAGAATAATTAAAAAATAAAAGGGGGAAACCCCCCCCCCCCAGAAAAAAAATCAATAAACTCTCTACCTTAAACTCAGCTTCCCATCAATATTAACACTTAAACAATGTACATCATTCATAATCTCAATTAATTTATTACTTGCAGGATTTCAAACTATGTTGAAACCAAGTGAGTTAATCAAATAAAATTCTACTCTAGCTAGGGACCTTGTCTCTTTATCTAAATATGTATCCATTTCCAAACCTTTAATATATCCCTTTTACCTCTTTCTCTATAGAGCAACTTAAACAGTTTAAAGTTTAAGTTGCTCAATTAATTTAATCATTAGTTGACTGAATAATTATTTCCTAATCACCATTTGACAGCCCAGACGAGCTCCATACCGCCTTGAACCAAGCTACACCAGCGGGTGAAAATGCCAACTGAGCATCCGCCGTATTTCCTCTTTTAATCTGTACAGCGCTTCCTGTTTCTTGAAAGCATGCCTTGCGATGCTTATTCAATCGATATTTTTTTATTATTTTATTTATGATGGTGATCAATGATCCACGTAAAGACATAGTGAGCAGGGATGCAATATTTGATGATGGATTTTAACTGCAGCAACATAGAATTTATCCACAGTGCTACTATGAAAGCTACCTTTGGAATTGAAAAGTAGGAGCTTTTCATAATATCGACCTGTTCACCTTAAATACTGTCACAGGAGAGACAAAATGTCTGGGTGTCACTGTATAAATTAAAGCCTATCTGTCACTATGCACATTGCAATCCAGCATTGTATTGGTATTTGTTTCAATCTCCTCTGAATCATAGCTGCAAACTTGTTGGGATAAGGAGACGAGGCTTTGGAACATCTATTGAACAGAAACAGTGATGGTAAGACGTTAAACTATGCTTGCAAAATAAATAATTCTTTAAACAGAGACCATCCAGACAGAAAGCCATTGTTTTTACTGTTGCCTTTGTTACATTTGTGTTGCATTTATGCTGATATATATATATATATATATATGTTTTCTGAGGTTTTCGCGGGTGTTAGTATGTAGGTCTCTAGTTGTTCGGGTTTTCTCCCGCGTAGAATTGGATATGTCTTTGCGACGTTTCGACGAAGTCACATTCGTCATCTTCAGGCTGCTGCTGACTACTTCTGGTTTGGTGTTTCAGGAGTAGTGTTTGAGGTGGAGAGTGAGGAGATCTTTATTGATTCGGTCTAGGAGGAATCTTTTCCTGTGAAGTTCATTTCTGATTAGGGCCAATTCTGTTCTTTTCAGATCCACCCCACACCAAACCAGAAGTAGTCAGCAGCAGCCTGAAGATGACGAATGTGACTTCGTCGAAACGTCGCAAAGACATATCCAATTCTACGCGGGAGAAAACCCGAACAACTAGAGACCTACATACTAACACCCGCGAAAACCTCAGAAAACAAATATCGAACCTCTACGGGGAGGAAACCCACCATCTGACCAGGACCTATGAAAAACGTGAAGTCCAAAGAGCTTCCATTCTATGTGACCTCACATTCCTACGCAACTGCCGGGATGAAAACCTAATCCCCACACAATTCCAATTGAAAGCCCACTGCAACTCTGCAGCCACCAAACGCATCCTGAAAAGAACAGAATTGGCCCTAATCAGAAATGAACTTCACAGGAAAAGATTCCTCCTAGACCGAATCAATAAAGATCTCCTCACTCTCCACCTCAAACTCAGCAACCAGATCCACCCCACACTTTGGGACAAATCGAAACAACTCGCCACCTGGAGAGCTGAAACAAAGACCACCCTCAAGACAGAAACACACACCAACAAACTCCAAAGACTAAAAGAACGCCAGAAACCAACCCCCCCGCACACACAACCACACATGAAACAAACAGTGCATAACATCTCAGATAGGATCCTCACCAAAGCCGAAACCAATGTCCTTTCAAAAGGATTCAACTTTGCAGTCGCCCCCAAATACATCCCCACTGAAACCATTATATGCGGAGTTGAAACCAGCCTGACCAAAATCAACCCTGACGACGCTAACAGAATCAGATCCGAAATCACCAACATCCTCTGCACCAGCAAGCCACCCAAAAGCAACTTACCCAAAGAAGAACAGACAGCACTACATAATCTGAAAGAAGACACCAGCATAATAATCTTACCAGCAGACAAGGGCAATGCCACGGTGGTTATGAACACTTCTGACTACCAAACCAAATTAACCAACCTACTCCAAGACTCCACATACAAACCCCTAAACACGGACCCCACCACCTACCTGGAAAAAACCACTAGAACCAAAATAAAAGCCTCCCCCATCAGTGAAGAGATCCAACAAAGAATCATTCCCAGAGAAAAATCATCCAGATGTCCCAAGCTCTATGGTCTACCCAAGATACACAAAGAAGGAACTCCACTTAGACCAATAGTCAGCTCCATAGGCTCACCTTTACAAAATCTAGCCAAATTTCTTGCCAAACAACTACAGCCCTATGCAGATTCCATCACCTCACATGTAAAAAACTCTTTCCACTTCATAGAAATCATACAGAAACAAAACTTACAGCCCAGTGACCTACTCGTGAGTTTTGATGTCGTATCACTCTTCACCCAAGTACCAATCAAAGAAGCCTTAACAGCTATCCAAAACAAATACAACCCCCCCAAACACATCCTGGATCTAACCAACCACTGCCTATCTAACACATACTTCATTCACAATGGACAAAGATACAAACAGATGGAAGGAGCACCCATGGGATCACCCCTCTCACCTGTCATTGCCAATCTCTACATGGAAAACTTTGAAACCCAAGCCCTGGAAAAATCTGATCACAAACCTAAACTCTGGCTCAGATATGTAGACGACACTTTCATAATCTGGCCACATGGGAAAGAACAACTGGACATCTTCCTTACACACCTCAACAGCCTACACCCCAAAATACAGTTCACCATGGAAACAGAAATAAACAACCAACTCCCCTTCCTGGACGTCTTAGTCTACAGGAAATCTAACGGCTCCCTAGGACACACCATCTACCAGAAGAAAACACACACTAACCGCTATCTGCACGCACTCTCACACCACCACCCAGCCCAGATCAATTCCGTAGCCAAGACACTCATCTCCAGAACAAAACGCCTAGCTGATGAACAACACCTAAAAACCGAACTACACACTCTCACCAACGTACTGACATCCAATGGATTCCAAAGAAATAAGATCACCAACCTAATCCAAAAAGAAACCCCCACTAAAGTCCAGGACAGAGAACAAGATAATGGAAAAGCCCTCCTCCCATACATAAAAGGCACCACAGACAAAATCAGCAAAATCCTCCGCAAACACAACATCAAGACAGCATTCTGCACAGACCGGAAAATATCCACCATCCTAAGAAACCCCAAAGACAAAATTGAATTAGAAAATCAAGGAGTATATGAAATCCCATGCACTACTTGCCCCGCCACATACATCGGACAGACCAACAGAAGAATAAGTGCACGCATTGAAGAACACAAAAATGCAATCAAAAAAGAAGAACCAACTTCTTCCCTGGTCCAACACCTCAAAGCCACAGGACATAAAATTGACTTCAATAAGACAAGAACCATCGCCAAGGCCGAACACTTCAACAACCGTATAATCAGGGAAGCAATCGAAATAGAAAAACACCCACATAGCATGAACAGGCGTGACGACACCTCCCGCCTGCCAGCCCTTTGGAAACCCGCCCTCATTAACAAACGAATCCCAAACATGAAGAATGAGACCAGGCCCACACTCACAATAGCCACACAGAATACTACCAAAAAACATCCACAAAGAAAACAACCAAAAACACAAACTGATGAGGAGGCACGACCCAGAACCAGAAGCCAAACTGCTAAAGCACAATCAGCCTCTTCAAAACCCCTCCTACCCTCACAGGAAACACAACCTCCCAAACAATCAGAACAGAACACCCTTCCACCAAATATTGACACACTTCCACCTAATCAAGACACACCCAAGCCCCCATTCAATCAGTTTTAATCCCCTACTGGCAGTTAAAACTTAATCCCCTACTGGCAGTTAAAACTTAATCCCCTACCAGCAGTTATAAGGGACAAACAGCCTAGATCCCACACTACTCCTGGAAACACCAAACCAGAAGTAGTCAGCAGCAGCCTGAAGATGACGAATGTGACTTCGTCGAAACGTCGCAAAGACATATCCAATTCTACGCGGGAGAAAACCCGAACAACTAGAGACCTATATATATATATATATATATATGTGTGTGTGTGTGTGTGTGTGTGTGTGTGTGTGTGTGTGTGTGTGTGTGTTGTATTTGTGCTGATAAATAAATAAAGGGAGACTAGTATAGATCTATTTCAAGCTATTTAGCTCTCATCAGCTAGCCATACCCTTACTGGGATTCGAACCTGGGCTGTATTACATATTAGGCAGATGTGTTAACCACTAAGCCCTATGTGAAAGAATGGCTTTTTCATGTTTATGAGAAAGAATGGCTAGTTCAGATATACACTCAAGCATATCTTAGCGCAGCCTTCTTAAACCTGCCGCTTTCCTGGGGTTACTCCCAGAATTCTTAGGAAGCATGGCTAAATCATTTTGTTTTAGGATTATTGTAATTAAAATCTAAATGTTTTCATATTGCACAAAGCCTGTTTAATATTAGATTTAAATAGACTTGAAAAAAACCCGAGATGCATAGATTCATCTCTAATTCTCCATTTCCACACAAAGGGAAGTGCAGAAATCTTTACTCACATTTTACGCTAACCGATCTGACGTTTCCTCCAACCTTGTCACCGTTTAATTCTCCAATTACATCTCCTGGAATTCCTGTTCCAGGCAATCACCGATATTTATACCCTAGCTAATTATACCTAATTATATGTAATAGAAGTTTATATACACATTTATTATAGCTCAATAATATTTAATCACAGTGATTAGCCCAACTGCAAATAATAACTGAAATAAAGGTAAATAAACTAATTGAGTTCATTTACATCAATCATGTTACATCAGGGGAGGCATTGGGGGGGGTGGACTAAGAATATTTCTGGAAGTGTGGAGATGTAGATTGTGACAAAGATGCATGAGTAGAATGGTCCTATGGGACCTCTCTGAATAAGGATAAGAATGGGAGATTAGCCACAGGTGCTTCGGATGGCTGCTCCACGCAAGGAGATCACAGCAGGGGTGAAATCAACTTTCCTTCGCTACCTGTTCGCAAATGTGAGTGCACCCTCCATTTACGAGCATATGCAGGACCTTCTGCGCATGCACAAAGTGTCAAAAATGGGATGTGATGACACATCGAGGTGGCGCAGTGGTTAGGGTGCAGCACTGCAGGCTACTTCAGCTGACTGCAGTTCTGCAGTTCAGCTGTTCAAATCTCACCGGCTCAAGGTTGACTCAGCCTTCCATCCTTCCGAGGTGGGTGAAATGAGGACCCGGATTGTTGTTGGGGGCGATATGCTGACTCTGTAAACCGCTTAGAGAGGGCTGAAAGCCCTATGAAGCGGTATAGAAGTCTAACTGCTATTGCTATAGAGCTGAGGTGGCGCAGTGGTTAAATGCAGCACTGCAGGCTACTTCAGCTGACTGCAGTTCTGCTGTTCAAATCTCACCGGCTCAGGGTTGACTCAGCCTTCCATCCTTCCGAGGTGGATGAAATGAGGACCCGGATTGTTGTTGGGGGCGATATGCTGACTCTGTAAACCGCTTAGAGAGGGCTGAAAGCCCTATGAAGCGGTATAGAAGTCTAACTGCTATTGCTATTGCTATCTGGGTGGGTGGGCAGAGCCTGCCACCGAGCATGCCTGCAAAGGTAGCTAGAACAGTGGGGGGGGGAGCCCCTGTGCCACACAATTTAAATTAGCTAGAAAGCAGGAAATCTGACTATTCTAGCTAATATAAATTGCATGTCACAGCTGATCGTCAGAAATATTGGTTTGCCTGAACCGGTAGCACTTTTTAGCACTGGTCCGAACCGGTAGCATTTCACCCCTGGACCACAGGACAGGGGTCTCTTGCAGGTTTGAGTGCCAGGAAATGAAAAGATTATTCATCATGCTCACAACTGCAGGAGATCCTTTAAAGGACACTGGGTTTGCTAAACCTCACTGCATAATTATTTTCAAAAATTGCCTATTTAACTACCTTAAGGTTATTAGACATTTTCAGAATTATGAATCTGAAAAAAACACCACCTGGTGAGTTTACTTTCATTCTTGAACCAAGCAAAAAAGTTAACCATCCGTTTAAGAATTTAAAGAATTGGAAATAAAAAGCAAAAAGCTTAAAAGAAGTATTTGATTCTATAAAACTATAAATGAATTAAAGTTCCCAACAAATTTAGATAAGTCTTGAGACTTATGTAGGATAAACAGCTTCTTTTTGTGGAAATCGTTTTGTTTCTATCTGAAGTCATAATTCCGTTGTATTTTAGTACAATGACAATGAAGATTATATTCATACTTACAATAGAGACTTGAGACTTTATAAAGTCAGAAATTTGGCAGAAGACTAAAGATTCCCGACAGAAAAGGGGAAATATGTAAATCTGCCTTTGGTTTTTGATTAATACAGGGGATTTACCAAATGGCACTAAACATTATAACACAGGAAATTTTCCAGATTTTTTTTTTTTTTGAAGAATAGGTACAATGTGAGAAATGATGTCTTCTATGGATAGACTATATTCACAAGATACTAATGAAGAAATAACGGATTATTTCAGTTTATTCTTTGCAAATAATAATAGTAATATCTCATTATTCAGTGTATAATGTACACTGAAGATGGCATTTAATTTCATTGTACGAGATGCAATGACAATAAAGTAAACTGACCATTGTTATATTTAATTAACTTTGTAAGGTTTTGATTTTTTTATGCCAAAATCTCCTAAGAGATGGTTTTAAAATAGATCAAGTAAATGTTTCTTCTCTTATGTATTTTCTCAAATTATGCTCTCAAATGTTTCCAGGTTCTTTTCTTTGGTGATTTTATAATGTTGCTAAGTAATAAGCATGGAAATAGTTTACTACTTCAAAGAGTGATAGAGATTGGTGCTGATAGGTCAAGCAATTACAATATATATGGAGGCAATTATAATGCTATATATAGGGCAAAAGAAGAAGGGCTGGATGGAGTCACCGAAGCAGTGGGCATGAGCTTAAATGCACTCCAGAGGATGGTAGAGGACAGGAAGGCCTGAAAGAACATTGTCCATGGGGTTGCGATGGATCGGACCAGAGGTGGGTTCCTACCAGTTCGCACCTATTCAGTAGAACCAGTTTGTCAAATCTACTGAACCGGTTAGAAGAGGTTCCACCAGTGGACCCGGAAAGCAGGCCACACCTACAGAAGAGCTTCCAAACTTTTTTGAAACCCACCACTGGTCCTTGGATAGGATTATTCTACACTGTCATGCTCATATTTATAAAACTCAGTGCCTCTGTGGAAGGTAAGGATGACTACTGCGTTTGTGGTGCAATCAGAACATTGCGTGTGTTGAAGTTGTTTTAACGCAAACCAAAGATGCCTTTTAAAAAACAAGTTTACATCCTATTCTTATGCCTGCCAGTGCTGTGTGGGAGGTGATTTAAGGTGGTTCTGACAAGTGTCATCGGCATCTTCATATCCGGTCACATGGGCGGCAAGCCACTCCCATCCGGTCACATAGGTGGCAAGCCACTCCCACAAAGGAGGCCACACCCACAGAGTAGGTTCGAACAATTTTTGAAACCCACCACTGGATCAGACATGACTTTGCAACTAACAACAACAACAACTTGAATAAGATGCCAAACCATGCAAATATTTGTTGAGGAAAGAGTTGAAATTTTGAATAAATCACATCTCCTTCATAAGATCGTCCGTCCTTTGAACGGAGATATAGAGGATGTAATATAAAGCCCTTCATGGTATTGGACCTGGGTACTTGAGCGACCGCCTTCTGCCAATTACCTCCCACAGACCCGTTAGATCGCACAGGGTCGGCCTCCTCCGGGTTCCGTCTACCAGCCAATGCCATCTGGCTATCACCCGGGGGAGGGCCTTCTCTGTAGCAGCTCCGGCCCTTTGGAACGAACTCCCCGCAGAGATTCGGACCCTCACCTCTCTCCAGGCCTTCTGGAAAGCCGTCAAAACCTGGCTGTGCCGGCAGGCCTGGGGTTGATGAGTTCCCCTCCCCTCTTGATTTGTATGGCCGTATGACTCTTGTGTATTTTAATTATATGTATTGTGTTTGTATCCCTTTCCCCTTTCGAGTTGTTCGCCGCCCTGAGTCCCTCCCAGAGAAGGGCGGCATACAAATAAATTAAATCTGAATCTGAATCTGAATATGCTTTACTGGTACGAATAACTTTTTTATGCGGTGCTTTAAGCTAATCACCTAATATCTTCCAGGATTTGCCTGGTGGGCACCAGCTTAAGAAAGTTAGGCCACAAGTGTCTTAGATGTATTTTCAACTCAATTGTTGCTGTTGTGTGGAGGAGAGAGAGAGAGAGAGAGGGGCGGGGGAATCTCACTTTGACACATAACAGTGATAATTGTAAGCAGCATCACTAAAGACTGAAATAGAGACCCGATAATGGTATGAAGCATGAAAAAGAGGGTGTGAAGAACTCAAGTCATCAGAAAGAAACCGATTAAAATTTAAAGCCTTGGTGACAGTTCTGTTTGACATTCGCCTTCCCCATCCCTCATTCTTATGCTCTGGCAGTCTTTGTGCTAACCCTCATGCCTCTCCTTAACAAATCCCAGGAGGCCAAATATGTTTACATCAAGACGGAAAATGTTCCAACATGTACAACAGTGACATTGATTCTACAGGGGTGTGATACACTGGGAACAAGCATGTAGGTCCAAGCGTGTAGCTCTTTATCAAGCCCCTCTTCCCTCTCCCCTCAAATAAAATAAAAGCCAGATTATATGCAAAGGCAATATCTCTACCAAAGTTTTTTTTAAAAAATAATAATGGTCACATGGCCAGCAAGCCACTCTCACCCAGTTTCAAGTTTCAAGTTTAATTTTATTTATAGGCTGCCCAATCCCGGAGGACTCCGGGCGGCTTACAGAGAGGGGAAATAAAATAAAAATAAAATAAAATAGACAAGTTAAAAAAAACAACACAGATACATTCATTTCAGTGGGGGCTGGACCTCAACAATGAGGTCAACAGCCCCAGGCCTGCCGGAATAGCCAGGTCTTAACAGCTTTTCTGAAGGCGATAAGAGTGGGTGAGGCCTGGATTTCTGGGGGTAGTTTGTTCCAAAGGGTCGGGGCAGCCACAGAGAAGGCTCTCCTCCGGGGAGCCGCCAGGAGACATTGTCTGGCTGATGGCATCTGAAGGAGGCACACCCTGTGGGATCTTACCGGCCGTTGGGAGGAGTGTGGCAGTAGGCGGTCTCGCAGGTACGCTGGCCCTAAGCCATGTAGGGCTTTAAAGGTAATAATTAACACCTTGAATTGTGTCCGGAGACCAATAGGTAGCCAGTGCAGCTCGCGGAGGATAGGTGTGACATGGGTGTACCGAGGTCGCTCGCGCAGCTGCATTCTGGACTAGTTGCAGTCTCCGAACGCTTTTCAAGGGTAGCCCCATGTAGAGCGCGTTGCAGTAACATGGCTGGCAAGCCACTCCCACAAAGGAGGCCACACCCACAGAGTAGGTTCCAAAATTTTTTTTGAAACCCACCACTGCCCCTCATGGATTGTAGTTTGGGAAGAATAAGTGAGGAGAGACTCAAATTATCCCCATTGTTCTCCCAGAAGAGATCGCTAGCTTTGCAAAATACAAAATTACACATTTGCATATGTAATCTCCCATTGAACAATATATAGTTAAGTAAAAACACGTCTTGTGGCCACACATGTACAGCCTTTGGCAGAATCAGGAGAGAACAACTCTCTGTTTTGAGGCGTTTCTTAACTATAACTGATTTCCCAGGGCTAAACACACATTGTCTGGCATGGCTCACAATTCCTTCCAGGCAACTTTAAAACTTGCCTAAAGCGTACATCGAAACGTTGCACGCAGGTCTCTGCGCAAAGAATGAAGAAAGCAGGAGAATTAAGAAATAAATGAACCGTGAAGAGTGATCGCCAGGCCGCAAATACGGAGTAGAAAGCATTACAAGGGTAATTAGCGTGCTGAGAACATTTGATGCATTATGTGTGCGTGTGTGTGAATGAGTAAAATTGGAGGGAATGTATGCATTTCTTGCAAAAGAACAGGGATACGAGCATGTTCTTTGCTAAAATGAAGTTGCAATTATAATGTATTACTTATGCACGCACTTTCAGTTACAAACTAAACATTTGGGGGTGTAGAACGCATGATTCACAAATAAAAAGCACTCTTTTTTTCCCTAATCACATTCGCAGTTTGGATGGTGAACCTGCTGATGTTGAAGTACAATCCTTCACATCATAGGATAGCAAAGAGGTATCATTACTTAGCATGCATTGCAGACAGTTGTGACAAGATTTCCTGGAGGAGCCTATGTTGTTGTTTTTTTCCCTGCATGCTAGCTTGGCATTTTTTCCAGGATGTCCAAAGCTAACAGCATGGGAAAAAAGTAAAAGAATGTGGAAAGGCAAATCAGGCTGCTAAATATGATTTATGGCTTTCCAGTTAAGCAAGAACCACAGTCTGACAGTTATGACTATCATACTTCTCCAGGATGAAGGAACTGAAGCTACTTGAGCTCCTGCTTTTAAAGAATGAGATATAATTTGGGGGGGATATTATACCACGGTCTTATGTAGTATATTTAACTAACAGAAAGACATGAGGGTTTAATGCTGGCTGCATCTGCATCTGATGGGACTTGTCTTCTTCTGGAACAATACCCTGTCACTGAGAGGAATTGATTTCCTCTAGGGCAGTGGTTCCCAAACTTGGCAACTTTAAGACTTGTGGACTTCAACTCCCAGAATTCTCCACCCTAACCACTGCGCCATCTCGCCATATCTGCACACTCATTTTTTCTCCAAATTTACCTTGTGGACCAGGGGTGGGTTTCTCGCCCCGTTCCAACCGGTTCGGTTGGAACGAGGCCGGCGGCGTCCTCGCGCACGCACGCGGCGTCCTCGTGCATGCACGCGGCGTCCTCGTGCACGTGCGCGCCGCGCGCATGCATACTAGCGTCTGCGCAATGCTCCAGCTGCTCCTGGAGGATCGCGCAGGCGCTGTATGCGTTCTGCGCATGCGTAGAAGCGCAGAATTTGTAAAAACCGGGTAAGGAGCGGGCGCGGGTGTGCGGGTGTGCGCGGGCGTGGGGGGGGCTTCGCCGTTCCCGGAAATTACTTACTTCCGGGTTCGGCGACCAACCGGATCGCAGGGACCGGTGCGAACCGGTCGAAACCCACCCCTGTTGTGGACCATAAGAAAAGGACGAGACAAAGAAGAAGAAGAAATACAGCAATAGCCGCTCAGCTGTGAATTGCCTTCCAAAATGGAAGCAAACACAAATCTAAGGCTTTTTTTTGGGGGGGGGGGGAGGTGTTATGTGAGGAGGAAGGCATATCTTATTTAATTCACCTAGCTGTGGAGGAAGGCAAGCATACATTTAACCAGGAATAAAATGTTAGCGTTCAACCTCATTTCGGAAGAGGGAGTGTCCATTACCGCCCACTGCCTGCTAAATTGGAAAGTAAACAATCTGTGATTATTTTATTATGCAAATCATGCAAATCACTTTTGGCTGCATCCATTTGCATAATTTGCATTATGACACACATTTATATGAATTAACATAAATTGGCATCTTTGCATCGCACGATGCAAACAGCAAAATAATGTCAGGACTCTGGGGATTTCATCCAATGAAGCTGGGTCCACTAAATTCAACATTTTATATTCAGCACATACCGTATGTGTTACTTAAAGCAGCAAAACAAACAGCCGTAGATGCAGGCAATTATAGAGCAACCTCGTAGATTCAGCATTTGAAGAGGGAAACATTGAGACTCCATGAAAATTATTTATTTATTATGGGTTTACTTAAAACTTACATTGTTCTTATGTAAAGGAAGCCCTTTGAAAGGAATCATATGATTGTGAGCTGTTATCAGTGTACCAATAATTATCTGTCAGCCTCTGCTTTGCTGCTGCTTCGGCTGCCATTGAAACGGGGAGGGGGGCATGATATTTGGGAGGGGAATACTAATTGTGCTGGAGGAAGATTCTGGAGTTTCTGCTGCCTGTCTTACTCCGCATGCGGAGGAGGTTTCCCATCAAGGCCAACGGCACCGACATTCCATCTGGGTGATGCCTTTCGAAGTTATCTCACACCTGACACTTGGGAGAATTATGATTGGACTGTAACTGGGATGCCAAGGGGTAGGGAATGGGTTCTTCTATATATCATTTGCTTTCGCGCCTAAGTAATCAGTCTTCGCTTTGCTACGCTTCTGATCATTTATAATTAGTAAAAGTACACTTGATTTCTATCAATGGAGTCTCGTGGTTTTCTTTCCTAATTATTCAATGGAGGAGTGCTGACATTATCAGTGTAAATTACAGCACAAGGAAAGCCTTCTTACAATGCATTGCATGGAGATGGTGCCACTCGTATTACGAACTGTAGGATCTAACTCAAGGGAGAAAGATTAAATAGGTTGGACACCAAGCACAATTCCAGAGTTGTGGTTGTGGAAAAAGCCACTGCTACCTGCCTTGATGGGATATCATTCTTTTTTTTTAACATTCCAAGAAGGCGAAAAATAAATAAAGATGATTAAACAACGAACATATCTCATTATTAATAGTACAGACAGTCCTCGATTTACAATCCCAATTCAGCCCAAAATTGCTAAGGAAGACACTTGGTAAGTGAGTTTTGCCCCCATTTTACAACATTTCTTACCAGATGTGTTAAGTGAATCACTGCAGTTATTAAGTTAGTAGCACAGTAGTTAAATGAACGTGGCTTCCCCATTGGTTTTGCTTGTCTGATCACGTGACCCTGGGAAACTGCAACTATCATGAATATTAGTCGATTGCCATGGTTCTGAATTTTGACCAGGGGTGAAATACTCTGAAGTAGAAGAGCCGAGGTGGCGCAGTGGTTAGGGTGCAGCTCGGCGGTTCAAATCTCACCGGCTCAGGGTTGACTCAGCCTTCCATCCTTCCGAGGTGGGTGAAATGAGAACCCGGATTGTTGTTGGGGGTGATATTCTGACTCTGTGAACCGCTTAAAGAAAGCTGAAAGCCCTATGAAGCGGTATATAAGTCTAACTGCTATTGCTGTTGCTAAGTCTGCTAAAATTCACTAAATTTCTGAATAAAGGAAGCTACTTCTCAAATTGAGGGGAGCCACAGAACCAATGTATATTCAAAATGAACAAACAACCATACATCGAAATATCCTTCCTAGCTTAAAATTAAAGCCTGAACACACATTTTTGTGAGCGTTACAATTTGTATTAATACGTTATGGATATTTTTCCTACCACTGCTTCCATGACATTTGGGCCATTTTTTTTTGCTCATTATGGCCCCTCCACCCCCAGGAGCACTCTACCCTTAAAGGCTATGCATGCCCTTTTATTGGCAAAAATTGGCCATTTTTTGCTCATTTCTGCCCCCCACCGAGCCCGCAGGAGAACTCTACAAGCCTTCTAAAGGCTATGCATGCCCTTTTTGGGGGGGCAAAAAGCAAGCTCGTTTTTTTGTGATAAATGGGCCATTTTTTGCTTGTCCCCCCCCCCCCAGCCCCTGGGGGCACTTTGCAGGCCTCTCAAACTCTCTGCATGCCCTATTTTTTTTTAGAAAAAAAATGAGGCGTGCAGAGGATTTGGGTCTGCAGAGTGCAAAAACTTTTTTTTTTTACATTTACCTCTTCAAAATCTTGGTGCGTCTTATACTCTTGAAAAATACGGCAAGTTATGACAAAAACAAGGATTTTATACTGGATGAAATAGTGCACCGTAAAACAAGGAGAATTACAAGAGTCATCAGTATGGTATCCAATGGTTTCAGGTGGTTCTCTGGTTCCCCAAACCTCCAAAGACCACACAACTTGCGAGAGGGATTGATGTACGGTAATTGCAGCTATGAATGTGTTGCCCTTCCCAATGCTGAGCTTTAATGGACAAAATACAAGTGGCGGTTTTCCCACAGAAGCCACAAGGTAAATGCAATAATTAATCAATCTTCGGAGCAGCAATCAAGCAACCACTTAACCAACACACTACACAAACATAATAATTAATCTAAGCCCTGACACGAATCACAATGAATATCATCTGCCTTAGTTGGCATGTTGGTTCTATGCTGTTGTTGTTTTTTTGCTTCCTAACCTGTCAACATTACTACGATGCTGCGTTCTGCAAAAATATGCTGGCTGACACAGGGGAATGCTAATTTCAGGTGGAGCAGATGACTCAAACAGCATAGGGCATTCATGCTTTCATGTTCAGAGCGAAGCAAAGCATAGAGGCAGTGTCAAAGTAGAACAAAAATAAAAAGGACAGGTATACTTTGAAGGGAAAATAATATAGACATCGCCAAATGACATGGCTTGTGAATATTAAATGAGACCAATAGCCCAGGAAAGATATTGTTCATGGCTTCTGGTTCAATATAGGCTGATTAGCAGACTTTGGTCTTTTAATTACAAGTGTATTGATGCCTACCTTCATCCCCCTTCTGACATTCACCACATCACACATGAGAGCTTCAAACGTATTACAGAATGGAACACACACCCTGAATCAGGGGTGGGTTCCGGCTTCTTCTACTCAGGGACGTGCTTCGGGGTACATGTACGCTTTGTACAGTATACAAGTACAGGTAGTCCACATTTAGCAACAGAGGTGGGTTCCTACCAGTTTGCACCTAATCGGTACAACCGGTTCGTCAAATCTACCGAACCGGTTAGAAGAGGTTCCACCAATGGACCCGGAAAGCAGGCCACACCTACAGAAGAGGTTCCAAAAATTTTTGAAACCCACTGTTGCTACACACACACACAAACAGAGAGAGAGAGACAGACAGACAGACAGACACACAGACAGAGAGAGAGAAAGAAAGGAAGAAATAAAGAAAAAAGAAAACAGAAAGAAAAAGAGTGAGAGAGAGATGAAAAAAAGAAAAAAGGGACAGAGAGACAAAAGGAAGGACAGAGAGAGAGAGAGAGAGAGAGAGAGAGAGAAAGAAAACACATGGCTGGCAAGCCACTCCCACCAGGTCACATGGCCGGCAAGCCACTCCCACAAAGGAGGCCACACCCACAGAGTAGGTTCCAAATTTTTTTGAAACCACCACTGTTTAGCAACTATTTGCCGTTACGACCCCGATGAAAATTCAACTTTGCAACAGTCCTCACATTTTTTATTTTTAAGGGTCTGTAAATCAAAAGAAAGCTAAAGTAAAACAGTAAAATCATGATATTTTACTTAGTGATGGCTTCATTCAATGACCAAACCGCCAATCCCAATTGTAGTTGACAAACGAAGACTATCAAGGTTATGTTGATCCTCATAACAACTCCGGCTTAAGATTCTCCTGTTACATTTTGTTTTCTCTGTCATCATGAAGTAAGCAGAAAAAACTTAAGGCTCGGGGAGGGATGGATATAAAGAGTTTTCAGAGAAGATCTTCAGATTCCATCATATCCCAGTTCATTTCACTCAATGGGGAGTGAAAAGAAAACCTTCATTTAAAGATGGGCTTGAAAAGAATAGACTGTATATATTTTTTCCAGCCATTAACACTTGGTGAATGTCCAGCTGTATTCAGCCACTTTTCAAAGAAAGTGAAATCTTGCCAACCAAGCACCCAACAGCACTTGTGAATGGCTGGAAAACGGAGAATGGAAGAAGCTTAAAGAACACTCTTGTTCCCACTCAAAGCAATGCTACTACCACTCTGCTCCTGGAGTAGCTGTTTTCTGCTGTGCTATTAGAAAAAGCAACCCGCTACGACAGTTCAGACAGTTTTGGTTCAAACTCATTTTATTTCCCAATTTCTCTCTTTCCTTATGCTAAGAGCCTCTGCAATAGTTTATCAGTTTTACTATTAGCAAAAGAAATGAAAAAAAGAACAGAAGCTAAGATGTAGAAAGCTTTAGATCCTACACAAAGCCAGAATGAAGTTTATAGAAATGGGGAGGTAAAGTCCCAAAATCTTAAAAGAGGTCAACATTGAACTTGAACTAAAGGCGAAAGGATACAGAAAGACATTGGTGCTCTCTTCTTCCCTAGTCCTGTTGCATTCTGCTGATATAAATTATTTATTAGTGAAGATGAATAGCCGGGGTGGGGACGGGGAAATCACATGGCCGAAGTAGAACAATCCCTCAAAGCCATTCCAGCTTTCATTCCCACTGAAACTGATCGCAAGCTGAGAAAATGCAGCATCACCACTCTCGTCACATATATATATGTCGCTGTCAAGAGGCATAAACCAAACCCTCACCCCAATTAAACTTAAGTGCTTCGATTTAAACCAATTTAATTCCACTGGCATCGGGAAGAGCAGATCGGTCCAAGCACTTCAACGCAAGAAGGTTGCAGCTTGAATGGCTGGCTAGAATGTCTGAGCAGGAAATTGCATTCAGACTTCCTGCAATCCATAATCAAAAGGATTACTCCAGACAGGACTTGAATCAGCATAAAAGGCCCCACAGTATCTCAGAATAGGAAGAGGGAAAAAAAAACCCTACCAAACAGGTGGTAGACTACCCCCAGTGTTAGCCGTGGGTAGAATACAAAAAAAGAGCCAAGGTGGCGCAGTGGTTAAAAGCAGCACTGCAGGCTACTGCTAGATCAGCAGGTCAGCGGTTCAAATCTCACCGGCTCAGGGTTGACTCAGCCTTCCATCCTTCCGAGGTGGGTAAAATGAGGACCCAGATTGTTGGGGGCAATATGCTGACTCTCTGTAAACCGCTTAGAGAGGCCTGAAAGGCCTATGAAGCGGTATATAAGTCTACTGCTATTGCTATTGCTATTGCTACTTGTTTTTCTGAATTAGCAATAGCAGTTAGACTTATATACCGCTTCATAGGGCTTTCAGCCCTCTCTAAGCGGTTTACAGAGTCAGCATATCGCCCCCAACAATAATCCGGGTCTTCATTTTACCCACCTCGGAAGGATGGAAGGCTGAGTCAACCCTGAGCCGGTGAGATTTGAACAGCCGAACTGCAGAACTGCAGTCAGCTGAAGTAGCCTGCAGTGCTGCACTCTGTTTATAACACTCTGTGTTATAAAATGTTCTCAAATTTTAAATCAAAACATAATTTTAGTCCGGGTACACCAGCTCAATTGAAGACTGCTGTAATGCCTTGCATCTTTTTATATACTATAAATAGAGATGGCCTCATTTAAGTAGATGAGAAACCACAAACTGGATTAGGAACACAAATCATTAAAAAGTGCACAGTACTTTTCTTAAAAAGTAAAGCTGTAAAACCTAACAGATTTTGCAAAATATTTTTGTTAACGTTATTGTTTAATTTCTTGATGTTTTCTTCATTATTTATAAAGAGCCGAGGTGGCGCAGTGGTTAAATGCAGCACTGCAGGCTACTTCAGCTGACTGCAGTTCTGCAGTTCGGCTGTTCAAATCTCACCGGCTCAGGGTTGACTCAGCCTTCCATCCTTCCGAGGTGGGTGAAATGAGGACCCGGATTGTTGTTGGGGGCAATATGCTGACTCTGTAAACCGCTTAGAGAGGGCTGAAAGCCCTATGAAGCAGTATATAAGTCGAACTGCTATTGCTATTGCTAACTCTTAACTGTATAACTCTGGAATGGATCTTGCAGCAGCTTACAGTAAATAGGATAAATCCCACTAAAAACAATAAAACTCTCCTCCAACTACAGATGTTTGGAATTATTCTATTATGCCCTCTGTGGGAAGAATGGAAAAGTATGCAAGTATAGAAGAGAACCGGAGTAAATATTTCATTTGCCTTTACTCGAAATATCTTTAGCATGTTGGCTAGGCCTCATCATAGTAGCATTAAGCACATCAATTAAGTCAAAAGTGCTTTGTTAAAAGGTTACAAGAGGTTTCAATGTTCCTGAACCAACCTTTTAGTTGTGGCTGTATTAAAGCTCCACAAATGCATAAAATATGAATTGGTAAGCTTGTCTGCTTTAATTAAGAACTGTCTTTCTTACTTCAAGTCTAGCAAAGGCATACTTTTGCCAAACGTTTATTGCCTTTGTAAGCCAGGAACTACTTCCTAATAGGCTTGGAATCAATATGTTATGGCAATCCAGAAAACGCTTGGGGATCTCCAGCTACTTACACTCTTCGAAGCATTAACCATTTCTATTTATTTATTTATTGGCAATTTTCATTTAACTTTCAGCTTGTAAAAACTCATTTTCTTTCTTGCTCAAACTACTTTTTTTTTGCAAGCTTGAGATCTAGAAATATCCCCCCACTGTAAAAAGAGACAGAATGAGCAGAATTTTGAAGGATTCAAAGAACCATCAGGACTTCTGCGTAGCTTTAAATTCTTATAGCCCTTTTCTGCATTAGTCAGATCCTGTGCACAAACTGGTCATCTCACAGCTGGACTTTTGCAACACGTTCTACATGGGGCTACCCTTGAAGACTATCCAGAAGGTCCAGCTGGCACAGAACACAGCTGTGTAGGTTCTTCTTGGGGCCCCTGGGTACAGTGATGAGGTTGAAATAATTTAACAACTGGTTCTCTGCCCTAATGATTTCTTCCAACAACTAATCCACCAGAAATTGCTCGGAAAGTTAAGAACCGGTTCTCCCAAAGTGATGCAAATGGGCTCAATCCCATCACTGCCTGGGTGGCCCGAGTTAAATCACTTGTTCCATGAGCTGCACTGGTGGCCAGTTAGCTTCCTAGTCCAATTCAAGGTTTTGTCTATCACCTTTAAAGCCCTTCATGGCATGGATCCAGGTTATAGCAATAGCAATAGCAGTTAGACTTATATACCGCTTCATAGGGCTTTCAGCCCTCTCTAAGCAGTTTACAGAGTCAGCATATCGCCCCCAACAATCTGGGTCCTCATTTCACCCACCTCGGAAGGATGGAAGGCTGAGTCAACCTTGAGCCGGTGAGATTAGAACCGCCGAACTGCAGATAACAGTCAGCTGAAGTAGCCTGCAGTGCTGCACTCTAACCACTGTGCCACCTCGGCTCTATCTGATCCAGGTTATCTCATCCCAATAGGAATCAGCCTTCCCCCTCCCATTTTCCCACAGCAATAATTCTGGCAGGTCTGAAGGCCCAATGCAAAATTGAATTGAATTGAATTTTATTATTTGTATGCCGCCCTTCTCTGGGAAGGACTCAGGGCGGCGAACAATTCAAAAAGGGAAAAGGGGGGACATAAAACAGAATACAGATAATTAAAATAAGCAAGAATCACGCAACCATACAAGTCGAGAGGGGAGGGAACTCATCAACCCCAGGCCTGCCGGCAAAGCCAGGTTTTGACGGCTTTCCGGAAGGCCTGGAGAGAGGTGAGGGTCCGAATCCCTGCGGGGAGTTCGTTCCAGAGGGCCGGAGCTGCCACAGAGAAGGCCCTCCCCCGGATAGTAGCCAGGTGGCATTGGCTAGTAGACGGAACTCAGAGGAGACCAACCCTGTGTGATCTAATGGGTCTTTGGGAGGTAATTGGCAGCAGGCGGTCTCTCAAGTAAAGATGGCTTCCAGGCCTGACACACTGCTTGTTAATATTCACCACAGTGGTGGGCTTCAGATTTTTTTAGAACCTCTTCGGTAGGTGTGGCCTACTTTGTGGGAGTGGTTTGCCGGCCATGTGACCGGGTGGGCGTGGCCAACTTGTAAAATGTGGTGAAACTCACTTAACAACGCTCTTGCTTAGCAACCAAAATGTTGGCTCAGGAACTCTGGCATTTGAAGCACGCAAGTCTTAAAGCTGTCAAGTTACCAGACCCTTGCATCCCTTTAGAAAAAAAAACCCAGGGGTGTTCAAACTTGACAGCTTTAAGACTTGTGGACTTCAACTCCCAGAATTCCTCCTCTCGCTCTTCATCTTGATGATGTGCGGACGGGAGGGGGGAGGGAGCTGGAACCGGTTCTAAACGGCACTGTAGATTTGTGGAACCGCTTCTATAGAAGAGGTTAGAACCGGCAGGAACCCACCCCTGATTCACCATAGACATTAGGGCTCAGTTGCCACGAAAGACTGTAGTTGACGTAAAAATGGAAATGAAAACTTCTAAAGTACAAAGTATTAAAACTATGAACCTTTCAAAAATGATTCAGAAGTACTTTGATCTCATCTAGTCATCACCTGTGTTTTTGTTTTTTTTTCAGATTTTCATGTGAGCTTGAAGAAAAAATGCTGGTGTTTCAAGAGTTGTGTTGATATTGTGGAACACATTCCTTGAAGCAGGAGCATTTTTTTTGTACAGGTAATAGCAGTTAGCAGTTGGACTTATATACCGCTTCATAGGGCTTTCAGCCCTCTCTAAGCGGTTTACAGAGTCAGCATATTGCCCCCACAGTCTGGGTCCTCATTTCACCCACCTCGGAAGGATGGAAGGCTGAGTCAACCTTGAGCCGGTGAGATTTGAACCGCTGAACTGCAGATAACAGTCAGCTGAAGTGGCCTGCAGTACTGCACCCTAACCACTGCGCCACCTTGGCTCTTGGTACAGGTAGACCTGAAAACTGCTGGCTGCTTTAATAAGCAGCAGAGGGGAGATGTGTTTGTGGAAAACACAACACCTTTTTTTCCCCAAACCACAATGCCTACATGAGTTTCTTCCTCTCATGTTCAACCCAAGCAGAGTCTGTAAATATTAAATTAAAAATACAACAACGTTGAACAGAACCAAGGGAAAAAAGATATTTACATTAACAATTCATCAAAAGAGCAAGTGTCATTACACAAACAAAGCCTAGAGAATTATTTTGCATTCGATTTTCCCCTTCTAATAGCATTATTATTGATTTAAATATTGTCAAGCTGCAAACGGGTCAAACATAAACACATCACTGGATTTTTGAGGTGTTGGTTATTACAATCTTGCGCAACCCAAATGCTGATGGCTTTAAAAATTGTGAAGAGGTCAAACGTACAGGCCAGGCTCCCAGTCAGTGGCTCTCAAAATTCAACAAAAGCTTCTTGCTAAAGCATGATTTCTGACAGTTTTGAGGAAAAACTAATCATTGCATATATCATACTAAGTTACGGAAAAGCCAAGGATGTTTACTTTTCCTAGTATTAAGGTATGATGACGATAATGATAATAATCTCGTTAACATGAAATTGACTCTATTCCTTAAACCAAACTCGCGGCGTCACATTGATGTTGTGTGACGTATTGCGATGCTCCCCCCCCTTGCTAAACTGGGGGTGGGCCAGAGGTGAGTTGCTCCCATTTCAGCCCGGATCAGGCGGATAGCAATAGCAGTTAGACTTATATACCGCTTCATAGGGCTTTCAGCCCTCTCTAAGCACTTTACAGAGTCAGCATATCGCCCCCAACAACAATCCGGGTCCTCATTTTACCCACCTCGGAAGGATGGAAGGCTGAGTCAACCTTGAGCCGGTGAGATTTGAACAGCCGAACTGCAGAACTGCAGTCAGCTGAAGTAGCCTGCAGTGCTGCATTTAACCACTGCGCCACCTCGCTCAGGCGGACTGGTAGTGGTGGCGGTGGGAGGCTCCGCCCACCTGCCCAGAGGCTTCTGCATATGTGCGTGCATGTGAGCAAACCAGTAGTAAAAAAAATAATAATGGAAACCCACCAGTGGGGTGGGCATAGCCGAAATGCGGGCTGCAGGCCATGAGTTTCATAGCTCTACTTTAAACAGTATCAATTCAGAATTGTTGGAGAAAGCAATGATTATAGAACTATTTTCTACTCCTATAACTTAAGAAAAACATTTGAAAAGGGCCTATTTTACTTTAATCTATGCTTAAGGTAATTACTATATACATAATGATTTGTATCAATGACTGGGTCATTCTCCTGGGGTTGCCATCTTGGATTTCAGAGAAGCATCAGAGCTCTTAGAAGCCACAGGATATACACTCCCCCCCTCCAAACGCTTGACATTTCTTTCAGTGCTCTGCAAAAATTGTGTACTCTAATTTCAAAGTCTCCGTTGATCACGGACAAGTCATCCTGTCAAAATGTAGTTTTGAATAGTCCAGAGTTAATAGGCAGGTTGCTTTGTAAAAAACAGCATTCTTTAAGATATATAATTGCAGAGGTGGGTTCCTACCAGTGCGCACCTATTCGGTAGAACCGGTTCGTCAAATCTACCGAACCGGTTAGAAGAGGTCCCACCAGTGGACCTGGAAAGCAGGCCACACCTACAGAAGAGGTTCCAAAACTTTTTGAAACCCACCACTGTAGCAAACCTAATACAAAATAAATCATAGCAATTCTAGGGAGTGAGAAATTTAACTTTGTTAAACAAAGTATGACAAAAGGAGAAGAAGTGAGGGGCAATGGGGGAATGCGCAAGTACTATGTGAGTATATTCACTTATACATGAATTTTAAAAAATGAGGGCTGTTTTACATTATAACAAAAAGGTAATTCGTACGGGAGCAAAGTACTCACCGATAAATTGTGAAGTACACTGAGTTTACTGAATGGCACTTGGAGCTGTTGGTTTAAATATGCAATGAGGTCAGGGTTTCTACTTATGAATTTAAGGGCTTGTATTAGATTTGGCCTGTCAGGAAGTATGCTAAAAGGGTTGAGGTGTGTGCAGAATGTTTTCTGAGATGCTGCAAGCACTTTCTTTTCCAATAAAGAACATCATACATCAACGGTTAAAATTGATTTTCCCAGAAAGTTTCCCCTACCTCTTAATGAAACTCTCTATGCTGCAGTCATCTACAATGTAGATTACCAGGTAAAACTCACTTTATGCTTCAGAAAGTTTGGATGCTATTAAGAATGTTTGGGGAATACTTATTGATACAAGTGCATAGTCAAGTGCACAGACATTAAGAGGGAAGGAGGAACAGCAGACAGAAAACACTTTTGCTCCATTAACCCACTCTCAATCCACCCTGCCATGTTGAATAGATTTTTAAAAAAATATTAAAATAGCTTTAAAACCCGTTATATAAATGAGTCACCGTCAACTAGGAAAATGGACTTATGACAGTCCATTTTACAGAATAAGTTGGTTCATATTCTGATTCTAGAATATCACTAGAAATGGTCTCACTGCCTTTATAATTGATGGAAAAGACTCATTTAATATTACCTTCTATAACTGTGTTTGAAGAATAGCCAGACCAGAGAAACACTCAGATTCCAGTGAGGAAAACAGTGACCCACACACAGCCTATGCACTCGTACTTTAGCATACAAACTGGTGATGGGATTAATTTACCTTCCCTACCGGTTCACAAATGTGAGCTACGTAATCCTTGCGCATTACGTCGGAGTGGGTGGGTGAAACCTCCCATAGCCACTGCTACCATTTTGCCCGAATTGGAGAGAACAGACTGAATACCATCTCTGATAAAAAAAACAAACTCTTGACTTCAATTCACCCACATTACACCTATCCTCCGCGAGCTCCACTGGCTACCCATTAGTCTCCAAATCCGCTTCAAGGTGCTGGTCGCTACCTATAAAGCCCTACATGGCATCGGACCTGGGTACCTGAGAGACCGCCTCCTGCCGATTACCTCTCTCAGACCAATTAGATCGCACAGGTTGGGTCTCCTCCGGATTCCATCCGCCAGCCAATGCCGGCTGGCGACTCCCTGGGGGAGAGCCTTCTCTGTTGCAGCTCTGGCCCTCTGGAACGAGCTCCCTGTTGAGATCCGGACCCTTACTACCCTCCCGGTCTTCCGCAAAGCCACCAAGTCCTGGCTGTTCCAGCAGGCCTGGGGGGTCCGAGAAACATCTACCTCCACGGAAATTGTGAATGTTGGCTTGTTTTTAATATGTTGTCTTTGTCTTGTCTTCCCCTTTCCCTTGTCTTTTGTGAGCCACCCGGAGTCCTCCGGGAGTGGGCGGCATACAAGACAAATCAAATCAAAATCAAATCAATGAAGTCAAGTCAATCTTAGATTGTGTCTACTGGTATTTTCTACTCTTACATAGCGCATTCGTGTTCATTCAGCAATGGGGCAGCCAAGTAAATTTTTGAGGAGAGTTTTTCTCATACTGTAATGTGGTATAATCCTTATTTCCTGAACCATAAAGCTGACATGTTTCTTGACATTCATATTTTATTCCCTTCTTTATAAGCGGATTTTAAGTAACAGGATACTCGGAGAAGCACTTTTTTTAAAGAAAAAAAATGTAAAATGATAACAATAAAATCAGAAAAGCAGAGGAATGGATATTACTTTTGCAAATGCCAAACCTATATTTGCCACGTACTGGTCTAATTCTGATTATAAGTACATATCTACTTTATGCGGCCATCTCAATAATGATTATGCCTATCTGTAACGTTATGCTCCATTATGCCTTAATGTTGTTTCTCTTCCCTTTTTTTATACCTACGATTATTGTCATAAAACATAGCTGTATCTTCCTCGAAACAGAAAGGCAGTGATTGTTTTGGCTCACTCAAGAGTCTATCTGCTCCAGAATACTGTTTCCAATAGGATGTACAGATTTCGAAAGCTCACTAGGTAGGAATATAAAGGAAAATTGCTATAGATTTCAAAGGAATAGAAACAATGTGATCCATCAAACATCAGAGAATGGGTTCCACCAACATGTATTACGCTCTGCTAAGAAATCTCTCAGTGACAAGGGTATTACTGAAAGAGTATGTTGCATACAACATTTCAAATATTGTAAAAAAAAAAATGCAAATGACAATGAATGTGGCTTTTCCAGCAGCTTAGAAACAGAAAAGAAGCAAAATTAGTAGTATTTATATAAATATGTTTTATTTTCATTTTCATTTTCATTTCATACAGTCACATATATACTGTGCATAACCGGGGCCATATAACATTGAGCAATAAACACAGCCATCCTTGTCAACAATACCCCCCAAAATAGAAACCCAATGTACCACTTCGACCCTCCATACACCCTTTCTTTCACCCCCCTCCAACTTTCCTTTCTCCCCTACAACATTCCCCTCTACCCTACTTCCCCTTCCCCTCTATCACTCCTCACTCCCAATACACTCCCTCCCTTCCATCTCACCCTCCCTCCAATCCTCTCTCCCACCCTCTCTACCCCTCGTTCTTCTTTCCTTAGAAGAAGGAAAGCAGAAAATTAGTAGTATTTAATAGTATTTAATAAATTTATAGGCCGCCCAATCCCGAAGAGCGGGATTGAATGGCACCAAAATGGATCAGATTTAAAAAGATGCGCGATATATATCCCCAGATGATATAAGCCCCTTTCAGGCATTATTAAAGTTTCTAACCTCATCCCTGCCTCCTTCCCAGGAAATCTGCTCACCTGCAGGCATCATTATAAGTTAGGTATAAACTGCAGGAGAAAAAACTGGTGCTGTGTGTAATCCCAGACTGTCTACAAGCATATATTACTCCTGCAAGTAGTGGTGTTAAAACTTATGTCTATAGAAAGTTGACATCATGTAAGTGAAGCAGGGGTGGGTTTCTCGTCCCGTTCCAACCGGTTCGTTTGGAACGGGGCCGGCGGCGTCCTTGTGCACGTGTGCGGTTCGCGCGTGCACGAGCGTGGCGCACGCATGCTTACTAGCGTCTGTGTGATGCTCCAGCTGCTCCTGGTGGATCGCGCAGGTGCTGTATGCGTCCTGTGCATGCGTGGAAGCACAGAACTCATCAAAACCGGGTAAGGAGCACGGGCGGGCGGCTGGGCCCTTCGCCGTTCCCGGAAGTTACTTATTTCCGGGTTCGCCAACCAACCGGTTCGCAGGGACCACCGCGAACCGGTTGAAACCCACCCCTGAAGTGAAGTCACCAATTGCAGAAATTATCTGGTGCGCCCATATGTTGAACATTCTATTTTAGTAACACCTGAATTGGGATTGACACAAATTTACACAAATCTATTCGTTTACTATATAACCGGATCTGTTTAACCTACACTATTCATTATGTGAACTTTGATCTGTTCTAGAAATTGGATAACAACCACTTACGTCCCTTCTTCCCAAGATCAAAAGACCACTGGAATTTTCTTCCTACAAATATAGCCCACCACCGTCTCAAGACAAAATATTTTGAAAGTATCTTTTTTTTTTAATTAAAAAAATTTTTAGTTTTTAATTTAAAACAAGTACAACATCTTTCTTTACATGCTATAGAAAGTGTGTCAGTCGGTCACAAATAAACTAATAATCCTCCACAGTCAACAAACATAACTCATGTTAACTCGAACATTTTAACTCAAATATTCATACATGTCACCATCATCATATATCCATTTTCATTTGACTGTAATTATTATTTAAAAATATTAATAAAGATAATAATCTTAAACAATACATGCCCACACCAGTGGGAAAAGAAAAAATCAAAAAAGAGAAAAAAAAAGACAAAAAGAACAAAAGACAAGGCAGGGAAGAAAAAAAAAACAAAAAAAAAGAAAGAACACAGGTATATATTATATAAAAAAAAGTATTTCAGCTGGTTACAACATGTTTTGGTGCATCTCTTCCATTAATTCATATTAATTCAAATATCTTAACTCAGATGTTTACCATATTAACATCATCATACTTCCACTTTTAGTTGACTACAGTTATTTAAACATCCTTCAACCTTAACTATGCCAAAGAATTAATCCATAACACCTGCTGACATTTCATTTACTTGTTTGTAGAATCCTCTATTAACATCAAATCCTTTCAATACTTTGAAAGTATCTTAACCAGGGGCGGGCTTCAAAAATTCGCAGCCCCATTGCTGGGTGGACGTGGCCCTGGTGGGCATTCACCATGGTGGGATGTGTATCTCATATTTCGCCCTCCCCAGGATCCAGAAGCTTTCCTCGAGCCTCTGGCAGGGCGAAAACTCCTTCCCCCAGGCTCTGGAGGCCCTCCAAAGGCCAGAAACAGGATCGTTTCCAGAACCTCTGGTGGGCCCGTTTCCCCACCTCTCAGAGCCTCCGTGCTGGCTTTGCACTTACCTGGCATGATGAATGGTCCATTTGGAGACTCCTTGGAGGAATGGGTGGGGTGGGCATGGTCTGCCATGGGTGATATTTGGGGGTTTGCCAAACTGGGCAGAATCCTAGCTAGAAAATTGCCCGAACTCATGCAACCTCAAGCAGCCCACCCCGATCTCAACAAAAACTACATACACTTGAAGATTCTTTTTAAAGATGTTTGCAAAATTTGACCTTGGTGATGTAGTAATGTGCATTTGGTGAAAAAATAATATCTTGAAAACATACAGTATTTCAGGAGGAAGGTGTTTTAAAAGTGCTCACTAAAATATGTTTTATGCAGATTTTGAAAAATTGCAAAAAAAAAAGTGAGGACAAATGAATAAACAATCATGTGAGCCCAAAATTGATTGATTTGTTCATCCGTAAATAAAGCATAGCTTTCAGCAAAAATTCTTCCCTTGTTGCTAAAGAACACTGCAAGATGGTGACAGGTGTAACAGAACAAAACTCTGTTAATGGAGCACATTCACATCCTATCCTAAAGCAAGAGAACTCAAATATGTTGAAGGCGTCTGGCAACAAATCTAAATTATGAAAGACATGGGTATAGTTTCAAATTCTTCATTCATGTTTTTTTTGTAAAGTATACATTCTTGTTATAATATCCCTACAGCTATATATGCTGTTACGATACGTACGAGAGTGTATTATTTAAAATATTTATGCCACTTTCTACTTAAAAAGCACTCAAAGGAACTAACAAGAGAAATTACAAACAGATAAAATAACGTCGTAAGCCTCATTAAGAAATACATCGCACTGACTGAAAATATATTAAAATATCTTTCAAATATAAGGCTGGTTAACTTATATTTCTCTCCCACTAGATTTTTGGTTAGCAAACCCAGTGATCCTGAATAGGATCATTGCTCCATCACCTTGAGCCAAGGTGGCGCAGTGGTTAGAGTGCAGCACTGCAGGCCACTTCAGCTGACTGCTAACTGCAGTTCGGAGGTTCAAATCTCACTGGCTCAGGGTTGACTCAGCCTTCCATCCTTCCGAGGTGGGTAAAATGAGGACCCGGATTATTGTTGGGGGCAATATGCTGACTCTGTAAACCGCTTAGAGAGGGCTGAAAGCCCTATGAAGCGGTATATAAGTCTAACTGCTATTGCTATTGCTACCTTGGGTCAGGTACAAAGAACCAGGAACATTTGTTGAGTTCAAGCACAGAAGAGTATAATGTGCAAGAATCTAGTTAACTAACGATTAAAGCTGAACTGGTATTAGATAGGGATCAACAAAATTCACAGGAGGCTGGACATAAGTTTCTTGTGGCAATGCAGTGACTCTAAACTGATGACCTCTTTAACTCCCCCTTCCAGTTCACATTGTTCTTCTCCTACACCTTGTTCTGTGCTATGAGGTCTGAGTGCATTCTATGTTCTAAAGTAGCATTCCCAAACTATGCTGCTCTTCAGCCTAAAGAAATAAAATAAAAGGAACTCTCTAGATTTCCAGCTAGGTCTTCTGGGATCTGGATGATACAAGGGTTGAGAAGATTGATTTTTGGAGCCTTAGGGAACGGGTAGCTTCTGACTGAGAATAATAACGTCAAAGTAGAATATGTTTTAAAGACTCAGAGAGCAGGACAGATTTACACAGATTCTCTAGAACCAGGAGCCTTATTTAATTTTTCAATTGAGGAAAATGACCACAAAAAAAAAGGAACAATGAATAGAAAAATAAATTTCTCCTAATCAACTTCCCTCCCAAATGCTTCTAGATGCTTCTTTTCCCTCGCAATGGCTTTCCCTTTACCAGACCTATGGTTCTTTGGAGCCACATACTTGTCATAATGTCTTCCAAGCATGCTGACTTAAAAAATAGAATCATAGAGCTAACTCCCTTCTAGTCCAAGATCCCTTCTGGTCAAATGGTGGCCCAGCCCTATTTTTGAAAAGCAGTTTGTTGTGATGCTTTACAATAAACATTTCATTAGTATATTTCCTGCTGAAGGAAATACTGAAGTCTCTGTTAATAACCACAGGCATTAAAGGAAATATAAACCTTTTACATTTTAACTCCATTATTATTTAACACAATAATATCCAACCCGTTATTTGCACGCCCATCTCAATTCTTATTCATTTCCCTTTGGGTGTCCTCCTACCCGGTGATGAGATTCAAAAATTTACGGTTCTGTGGGCATGGCTTGGTGGGCATGGCAGCAGAAGGATACTGCAAAATCCCCTTTCCCTCCCCACTCCAGGGCAAGGATACTGTAAAATCTCCATCTCCATCCCTCTCCAGGGCAAGGATACTGTAAAATCCCCATTCCCTCCTCACCTCACTAACCTGCTTTCCAGCTCTGTTCTCCTGTGCAGGGCAGCAGAAGAAGACCCAGCCAATTAGCTGGAACTCTGATTAGCTGGGACTCGGGAGGCAGCAAATAGATGGGGGCGCGGCCAGTCAGAGATGGTATTTGACGGTTCTACGAACTACTCAAAATTTCCGCTACCGGTTCATGGGAAGCGGTCAGAACTGGCTGAATACCACCACTGCTCCTACCCATGGAAATGGAGTGCCTAATATTTGTTTGCTGGACTGCAACAAGCAACTTTCATAGTAATTCTTGGGGTAGCCATGTGGGGTTTTTCGTGTAAATGTGTTTTTATTTTCCATTTTCATTTTCGTACAGTCACACATATACTGTACAGAACCGGGGCCATATAACATTAAACAATAAACACAGCCATTTCTCTTGTCAATAATACACCCCAAAATAGAAACCCAATGTACCTCTTCGACCCTCCATACACCCTTTCTTTCGCCCCCCTCCAACTTTCCGTCTTCCCACCATCATTCCCCTCTACCCTACTTCCCCTCCCCCTCTACCACACCTCTCTCCCGATACACTCCCTCCCTTCCTTCTCATCCTCCCTCCAATCCTCTCTCCCACCCTCTCTATCCCTCTTTCTTCTATCTCTCTACTCCTCCCTTCGGTGTATTTCTACAATCTATTAATATATTCAGCTTGTCCTATTTTTACACTGGAATTAAAAAGCAACAGTATACAAGTGCAATCGTGTTAATTTAAAATCTAGCACATACTATATATCCCCCCTCCCCCCTCCTCCCTAAGACCCCCACCTCCCTTCCCCCCCCCCCCGACTTCCCAGAGCCATGTGGGGTTTTTCAAGGTCAAGCTAAAGCAGACGTAAAGTGAGATTTGGACATTAAGTGTGAAACCTACTGGGTCAGACTGGACAGCCTCTTAGAGCCCCTTTACTTCTATATTAAAGCCACATAGGCAGAATTGCAGCTTGCAAAGAACAGGAAGCCAGTGCCTAACCACAAGATGTCCCTATGTCAAAGCCTATGTCAAAAGCCTATGTCAAAAGTCCAAGGTTCAATTAAAGTTCGTTAATGACACATACTCCATAAACAAAGGAGAAGTAAGACCCCATCTCCTTCTAAGGCTTTCTCCTCAAGGTAACCACTAAGAAATGTGTTAAGTATTTCCGTGTTGCAATGCTTTTGAGAATGCATAAGAACGTGTGCTTCGATAATGAAGGTTGTTCAGAACTGGCAATGCTAAGCCATGGGCTGGCTTTCTGAACCTGGCTGCCAAATAAACTTTTCCTGTATCCTGAGAAGTCTAAAGCCTGTCATTTTCTGCAACAAAGCTACTACTTCATATTAAAAAAAAAATCCTCCAATACAATTTAGCAGTATTTTTCAAAAAAAAAATGTTAGTTACTTGAAGATTCCTTTTTTTTCTTCTTCAAAACAACCAACCAAGGAGAGAGAGAGAGAGAGAGATGGTCAAATGGAAAATCTTTACAGAACTCTTCTTAACTGGCATAACATCTGCACTTTGGCACTTCTTCCCGACGTGGAAATAAAATCAATGCGGAAGACCCACAAGCAGCTGCTGGGAGAGTGTTATTGTATTGCAGCTTTACTAAGCATAAGGACGAGCCAAGCAAAAGTACTTTGCTTCTGAGATAACAATGTCATCTGTTTTCTTGATTCAAGGGCAGGCTTCCCCATCTGCCTTGCCTGCTGCTACTTAGGGGTTTTGGGGAAGTCTAGGGAGTCTCTCCTTGATAGAGAGCATCTATTTAGAGATCCTTGTTGAATGGCGGAAGGAATTCTTTAGCAATAGCAATAGCAATAGCAGTTAGACTTATATACCGCTTCATAGGGCTTTCAGCCCTCTCTAAGCGGTTTACAGAGTCACCATATTGCCCCCAACAACAATCCGGGTCCTCATTTCACCCACCTCGGAAGGATGGAAGGCTGAGTCAACCTTGAGCCGGTGAGATTTGAACCGCCGAACTGCAGATAGCAATAGCAATAGCAGTTAGACTTATATACCGCTTCATAGGGCTTTCAGCCCTCTCTAAGTGGTTTCAGAGTCAGCATATCGCCTCCAACAATCCGGGTCCTCATTTCACCCACCTCGGAAGGATGGAAGGCTGAGTCAACCTTGAGCCGGTGAGATTAGAACCACTGAACTGCAGACAACAGTCATCTGAAGTGGCCTGCAGTACTGCACCCTAACCACTGCGCCACCTCGGCTCTTTGCAAGTTCTATAATTGTAGGAGAAGGTAGGTCCAATCCTTTTGACTTCTGATACCTGCATCTTATTATGAAAGTGTTCTTCCTTCTGTTTTTAAGCAAACAGTTGTTCCCCCTTGAGCATTTATTGGGGGGGGGAAAGGAAGAGGGGAGTTCTTAACAATGAACACAGACTATTTATTGCTTGCTAAGAAACAAGAAGGAATGGGAGAGCGGTTACACTGCCTGCAAGCTAGTCAGAAAAATTAAAAAGGCAGAAGGGAGTTTGATCCTCCTCTACTTTTGATCATTATTTTTATCATTCGATTCTTCTTTAAAAGAGTTTTGTGGTGGCCTAAGTGGTGAAGATGCCCGTCTCCCATTCAGAAGGTTGAAAGTTCAACCTTAGATAGCAGCTGGTATTCCTCTCAAGACGCAAAGAGGAAACGTGCTGTAAAAATTCATGTAGGTGTCAGGAAGGGCATCCGGGGCAGTAAAATGCTCAGCTGCATTTAGTTGCCCTCACTCTCTGCTGAATTAAGAGATTACTGGACTGTAAAAAGAAAAAATAATTCGTTAAAAGAGCGGGTACATCTACTCACAGAAGATAGGAACGCTCTCCTAGTCCTCCTCCCCTCTTAATAAATATTAATGACTAGAAGGTGCAAAAGGAACAGCAATATCACTCTTTCACAGGAATAAAGGACTCCTGTGAATATCAGTGCCCCAATTTGGCCAAGCATTGATGTTACCTAAGATCTGGAACTGGCACTGTAACAAGTGTTTCAGTGAGGTTTTTTTTAATCTATGGCATTAAATCAAGAATTGGCCATATTTTCTGGAGCAGGAACTGCCCGTAATGTTTTTTGTTCGAAGGAAAATGCAATGCCATGCTCAGGATGATGATGCAAAATGCACAAGAGCCGAGGTGGCGCAGTGGTTAGGGTGCAGTACTGCAGGCCACTTCAGCTGACTGTGATCTGAAGTTCGGCAGTTCAAATCTCACCGGCTCAAGGTCAACTCAGCCTTCCATCCTTCCGAGGTGGGTGAAATGAGGACCCAGACTGTGGGGGCAATTTGCTGGCTCAATTTGCTAAAAAAAAAATCTGTAAACCGCTTAGAGAGGGCTGAAAGCCCTATGAAGTGGTATATAAGTCTAATGAATGAATGAATGAATGAATGAATGAATGAATGAATGAATGAATGAATGAATGAATGAATGAATAAATAGTGCTGTTTCACATGAGTGGGCAAGACTTTCTAAGGTTCAAGGGTGTTTTTTTTTAAAAAAATATGTAGATTCAGTATGTATTTTAATTTTAATTTTTCTCCAAATTATAATTTTGAGGGAAGCAGCCAATAAACTCAAAATAGCCCTTGTATCATCAAAGCTCAGCCCCTTCTTTACAGATGCAATGAATTTAAAAAAGGGGGGTAGGACTTGAGAGACCGCCTACTGCCAATCACCTCCACGCGACCAATTAGATCCCATAGACTAGGCCTCCTCCGAGTTCCATCTGCCGGTCAATGTCGACTGGCAACTACGCGGAGGAGAGCCTTCTCGGTGGCAGCTCCGACCCTATGGAACGATCTCCCCATGGAGATTCGTACCCTCACCACCCTCCAGACCTTAAAAACTGGCTATCCCGTCAGGCCTGGGATTAAAGACTGTAACCCACCCGAATAGTATGAATGTCGTGCTTTTAATGATGTACTGTCTTATGTGTCAATTGTTTGTTTCCCTCCCTTCGAGTTGTAAGCCGCCCTGAGTCCCCCCAGGGAAAAGGGCGGCATATAAATAAATTACTCTAAACTCTAAACTCTAAACTCAATGGCATGAATCCAGACGCCACCTGGACCATGAGAAAACCCTCCCCCCCCACCAGATATCCCTTATACAGATAGTCCTCAACTTACAACACTTCATTTAGTGACTGAAGTTACGACGACACAAAAAAAAGGTGACTTAACAGCATTTTTTTTCAGTGTTACGACCATTGCAGCATCCCCATGGTCATGCAATCAAAATTCGGACACTTGGCAACTGACTCACATTTATGACGACTGCAGTGTCTTGTGGGGTGTGTGGGGTGGTCACGCGATCCCCTTTTACTTCCGACAAGCAAAGTCAATGGGTTAGCCAGATTCACTTAACAACCACGTTACTAACTTAACAACTGCAGTGATTCACTTAACAACTATGGCATGGAAGGTTGTAAAATGGGGCAAAACTCAAGTAACAAACGCCTTGCTCAGTAACATAAATTTTTGGGTCAATTGCGGTGGTAAGTTGAGGACTACCTATAGCAATAGCACTTAGACTTATAAATAGCAATAGCAGTTAGATTTATATACCGCTTCATAGGGCTTTCAGCCCTCTCTAAGCGGTTTACAGAGTCAGCATATCGCCCCCAACCACAATCCGGGTCCTCATTTCACCCACCTCGGAAGGATGGAAGGCTGAGTCAACCCTGAGCCGGTGAGATTTGAACAGCCGAACTGCAGAACTGCAGTCAGCTGAAGTAGCCTGCAGTGCTGCATTTAACCACTGCGCCACCTTGTAAACCACTTTATATATACTGTCCTCTCTAACCGGTTAACAGACAGAGTTAGCCTATTGCCCCCCAGCAATCTGGGTCCCCATTTTACCCACCTCGGAAAGATGGAAGTCTGAATCAACCTTCACCCTGGTGGGATTCGAACTGCCAAATTGCAGGCAGCTGGAAGTCAGCACAAGTAGCCCGCAGTACTGCACTCTAACCAGTCCGCCACCACGGCTCACCACGATTCTATATATATGTTCACAATAGGTTTTAATTGTAATTAATTGTAATTGAATGAGCTTATATGCTGCCCAATCGCGGAAGGACTCCGGGCGGCTTACAAATACAAGATAAAATAAAATAACAGGTAGGGGGAAAAACAAAAACAATTTTAAAAACACAACATACATTTGGCTTAGCTGGGGGTTGGACCTGATTTGGAAACCAGCAACCCCAGGCATGTCGGAACAGCCAGGTTTTGGTGGCTTTTTGGAAGGCCACGAGAGTGGGGAGGGTCCGGATCTCTGCTGGTAACTCGTTCCACAGAGCCGGAGCAGCTACAGAAAAGGCTCTCCCCCGAGTGGTCGCCAGCCGGCATTGTCCGGTCGACGGCACCCGGAGGAGGCCTATCCTGTGGGTTCTTATCGGACGTTGGGAGGTGTGTAGCAGGATGTTTCCCATCTTAAAATAGGGAAGATTTGCTGAATGACTGGACACTTTATTTAATTATTCATGTACTAACTGCGGCGCGCATAACTTATGCACAATATCGGAAAAAAGAAAATACACCATCAGAGCTCGATATAACCAGGAAAGTCTTGGCCTGCGCGGAAGCAAATAGGCTAACTCTTGAACTTAAAAATAAAGGGGGAATCGGAATATTTTGAAATCTGGAATAGATTTTATGACTGGTATAAAACAAGGTGACAAGACTGGAACAAACTCTATATACTGTGATTGGACAGAAGGATTGATAATGTATTAGCAATAGCAATAGCAGTTAGACTTCTATACCGCTTCATAGGGCTTTCAGCCATCTCTAAGCACTTTACAGAGTCAGCATATTGCCCCCAACAACAATCCGGGTCCTCATTTTACCCACCTTGGAAGGATGGAAGGCTGAGTCGACCTTGAGCCGGTGAGATTTGAACAGCCGAACTGCAGAACTGCAGTGCGCTGAAGTAGCCTGCAGTGCTGCACTCTAACCACTGCGCCACCTCGGCTCTTATTAAGTAGGCTAATTGTCAATAGTTGTGACTAGCTGTATATAATGTGAATGTATAGTCACTCCGACCTCACGGTATTGCATTGTTTTGAATGTAAAAATAATAAAAATATATTGGGAAAAAAAGAAATGACTGGAAGAGAAGAAGTTACAGTTCCATCCATCTTGGTGTCTCAAGCTACCATCTCTGTAGTAAAGACTGCATAAAGCATCGTTTCCAGGTCTTACAATATCCTCTCTCAATATCTTGAGAGACCGCCTGCTGCCAATTACCTCCCACAGACCCATTAGATCTCACAGGGTTGGCCTCCTCTGGGTGCCATCTACCAGCCAATGCCACCTGGCTATTACCCGGGGGAGGGCCTTCTCTGTGGCAGCTCCAGCCCTCTGGAACGAACTCCCCGCAGGGATTCGGACCCTCACCTCTCTCCAAGCCTTCCGAAAAGCCGTCAAAACCTGGCTTTGCCGGCAGGCCTGGGGGTGATGAGTTCCCTCCCCTCTTGACATGTATGTTGTGCGACTGTTGTTTACTTTTATTATTTGTATTGTGTTCTTTATGTTCCCCTTTTTCCCCCTTGAATTGTTCGCCGCCCTGAGTCCTCCCGGAGAAGGGCGGCATACAAATAATAAAATTCTATTCTATTCTATTCTATTCTATTCTACAACACAGGGAAGAATCAGAAGAAATGCAGCTGTTCCAGTCACCCATTCCTGTTTCCACTCTCTCCTGTCCCCTGATCATACAATGATGATGAATCCTGCTTGATGCAATGAAAAAAGAGACTGATAACTCACCAGGAAACAGAAAAATGCCTGTTTAATTACTTGAAAAATATCTCCACCAGTACCTTTTAATGGCACCTCTAGGGGGATAAACATGTCCGCAGTTTTAATTAATTCCATTTCATTCATTGCACCTGTATGGCCGGAAGAAATGGGATTCTAATGAAAGTTACCTACAAGCATTTCTCCAGCAGTGAGAAACAACATTTTTCTGGCTACAGTCAGAAAAAAAAGAAATTTCTCTCTTGGTTTAATTAATGTGTTGGAAGGTTATAGGAGGGGAGGGACACGCAGCGTTACAGTTGTCGTTATTTCAAATCAAACTAGGAGGCAAAAATCCCTGAGCTCAATTCAGAAAAATGATGCATTTTCTCCAATGTGTTTTCAAAAATAGAAAAGATAGTGCAGTAGCGTTTATTTCTACAACACCTAGAATAAAATATGTCATAAATATTGCTTAATTGTCTATGTAGGTAGTACGGGTGGTGATAAGTTTTCAACTCTGCAGAATGATCAGTTATTTGTGATCCATTCTTTTCTATTTTTGAGGGGGGAGGTAGCTTGATAATGCAGAAGTTGAAAAATTCTATTCCAATTTAAAGGTTAAAGGTTTATTGCATTTATATGCCGCCCTATTCCCGGAGGGACTCAGGGCGGCTAACAAACCCAGGGGAAGGGGGTAGTACACACAAGGTAACACAACAAACAAGATACAGAGAAAAGTTTAAAAACAATCAACAGTCACACAATTCGAGCGGGGAAGGGAACTCGTCAACCCCAGGCCTGCCGGAACAGCCAGGTTTTAACGGCTTTACGGAAAGCCTGAAGGGAGGTGAGGGTCTGAATCGCCGCGGGGAGTTAGTTCCAGAGGGCCGGAGCAGCCACAGAGAAGGCTCTCCTCCAGGTGGTCGCCAATCAACATTGGCCTGTAGATGGAATCCGGAGGAGGCCTAATTTGAGCCGAGGTGGCGCAGTGGGTAGAGTGCAGTACTGCAGGCCACTTCAGCTGACTGCTATCAGCAGTTCAGCGGTTCAAATCTCACCGGCTCAGGGTTGACTCAGCCTTCCATCCTTCCGAGGTGGGTAAAATGAGGACCCAGATTGTGGGGGCGATATGCTGACTCTGTAAACCGCTTAGAGAGGGCTGAAAGCCCTATGAAGCGGTATATAAGTCTAACTGCTATTGCTATTGCTATAATCTGTGGGATCTAACGGGTCTTTGGGAGGTAATTGGCAGCAGGCGGTCTCTCAAGTACCCAGCTCCAATACCATGAAGGGCTTTATACTCTTTCTTTACTCTGTTCTAGGATATTTAGAAGGCATATTTCATAATATACATCACAGTGAGTTTATTCACAAATGTGCTGGAATAAAATACAGGCTGCAAGCTAACCATTCATTGCATTTGATGATCATGTCACCGGATAATAAGACAATAAAATACAATACAACAATAAATAAAATGCAACCATTTGCCTTGGCAAAGGAGAAAAAAACACTAAAAATGGATATAAAGCCAACTGAATTTATACTGTCCCAATATGGCCAGGTATCATAACGGCAGGTGAAGACAATTAAAGAGAAATAAATTAGCTGTTAATTGCAGACACATTCCAAAATAACTGAAGAAAGTGGTGATGATATTAAACATTCAGTCAAAGATGAGCAGACAGAGAATTCATACCAGGGACTGGAAAAAGGTTTGATAATCGATTTACCAAACTATATAGAAATCTCTGCAAAATTCACAGGGCAATAGAACATAGCCATCAAAGCAGTGGCGGGATTCAAATAATTTAACAACCGGTTCTCTCATACTCATTCACATTGATGACGTTTCCTAGTTGGGTAATGAAATGTCTTCAAGCCAACAGCCAATCTCAAAGAATACCAGCTATTTCGTATTGTTATACTGCATAAAATAATTTGATACCTGGGATTTGAGATGAAAGCTATAAATAACCCAAAGAAAGAAAAGCTGGGAAGAGGCAATAGAGAGCTTCTTTTATCTTGTTGCCAGGAAAAAAAAACCAATATGAATTTCTCCATAGTAGTCATCAGAAGTTGAGTGACCGCAGAAGAATTCCTTGTGAGATATGGGCCATTTGTAATTCAATAGTAGGTGAGGAGGTAAGCAGCAAATAGATTTCATCTAGGACTGCTGTGAATGCTCTGCCTCACACAGGTGCCATACAGCAAATAAATTCAAAACAACATACAGTTCAACAACAGAATTGCATCCAGTTTTGGTCACCATGCTATTAAAAAGATGTGGAAACTCGAGAAAGAGAAGAGCTACACAAATCATTAGGGGACTGAAGGCTAAAACATATAAAGAAGAATTGGGTCTGACTAGTTTACTGAAAAAAGGGGTTCCACCACAAATGCACGAACGACAAAAGCGCGCCTGACTAAACCGCGGTGACTAAACCGCGCTGACAAAACCGCGCCGATGAATGAGCGCTGAAGCGCGCCGACAACAGCGCGCCGACAGAAGCGCGCTGTAACCTAACCCTAAACCTTACCTTAATTTAAATCGCGCTTCTGTTGGCGCGCTGTTGTCGGCGCGCTTTTGACATCACGGTTTTAGCGCCGGGGTTTTGTCAGCGCGCTTTTGACGTTCGCGCTTTTGTCGGGTCACGGAAAAAAGGGGCTGGGGTGACATGATAGCAGTATTCCAATATCTAAAGGGCTGCCCCAAAGATGACCGAGTCCAGCTCTTCTCCAAAGCACCCGAAGGCAGAACTAGAAGCAATGAAGGGAAACTAATCAAGCAGAGAAGCAACCTAGAGAAATTTCCTGATAGTGAGAACTACTAATCAGAACTGCTAATCGAAGAAAATCAAAGGAATTGTTAAGGACTCAAAGGGAATTTTAAAGTTACTCAGAAATAGGAAGAAGCTAATTTCAAGTTCCACATACAGAATTAGGCTCCCCCCCCCTTCTTCTGGTTTTACTGCCTTTATCAATTCTTCATTCTCAAATTCTATTCAAAATTTTTTGGAACCTACTCTGTGGGTGTGGCCTCCTTTGTGGGAGTGGCTTGCCAGCCATGTGACCTGGTGGGAGTGGCTTGCCGGCCATGTGTTTTCTCCCCCCCCTCTTTCTTTCCTTCCTTTTGTCTCTCTTTCCCTTTTTTCTTTTTTTTTCATCTCTCTCTCACTCTTTTTCTTTCTTTCTTTTATTTATTTCTTCCTTTCTTTCTCTTTCTCTCTCTCTGTGAGTCAGTCTGTGTGTTTGTTTGTGTGTGTGTGTCAGTGGTGGGTTTCAAAAATTTTTGGAACCTCTTCTGTAGGTGTGGCTTGCTTTCCGGGTCCACTGTTGGAACCTCTTCTAACCAGTTCGGTAGATTTGACGAACCGGTTCTACCGAACAGGTGCGAACTGGTAGAAACCCACCTCTGTTCTATCCCATCATCTTCTATGACCTTGCCTGTTTTGGTTGCCATTGTTGCACATTTGTCAATTCCAAACTGCATCCCAATGTCTTGGCTAAATTCTTTTGTGCTTTCTTTCAATTAATAAATTCAGTTCAGCTTTTGTTTTGCCAAACAGCTTCAAATCATCCGTGTACGTACACCAAGTGCGAAATTTTCAGTCCTTTCTTTGCAAGTTCGTATCCATAGTTCATCTTCTTCAAAATGATTGTCGGTGGTAGCATCGAGAGTATAAAAAGTAGGGGGTGAAAGGGAATCGCCCTGGAAAATGCCTCGTTTAATTTCAACTTCACCCAGGTCTTCTTCATTAGCTATAAGCTTCGTTTTCCAGAGGTTCATTGACGTTTCCATGAATTTTTGTATGTTGCTGCTGATGCCAAAGATTTTCAGGCATTTCTTGATCCAGCTGTGGGGAACTGAGTCAAATGCTTTCTTATAGTCTATCCATATTTGCTGTCATCTATGTGTATAGTATAGTATCTATATACACTCAATAAGCATTGCATATTCATATGTGTTATCTCAATTCTCCATATCAGAAAGCAAAGTGGAAATTCTTGCAGTTTAACCAATCTTGTTAAGTATTATGGAAATGGTAGCTCCAAGTCATCTGAAAACTGGATGAATTTCATCCAGTTCTGGATGAAAACTGGAATATGTCCAAATATTGCTGTAGGTGTGGTTCCAGAGGTGGGTTCCTACCAGTTCACACCTATTCGGTAGAACCGGTTCGTCAAATCTACCGAACCAGTTAGAAGAGGTTCCACCAGTGGACCCGGAAAGCAGGCCATACCTACAGAAGAGGTTCCAAAAATTTGTGAAACCCACCACTCACACACACATACATACACACACAGAGAGAGAGACAGACTGACACACACAGAGAGAGAAAGAGAAAGTAAGGAAGAAATAAAGAAAGAAAAAAGAAAAAAGAAAAGAAAAAGAGTGAGAGAGAGAGATGAAAGAAAAAAAGAAAAAAGGGACAGAGAGACAAAAGGAAGGAGAGAGAGAGAGAGAGAGAGAGAGAGAGGGAGGGAGGGAGAGAGAAAAAAAACACATGGCCGGCAAGCCACACCCACCAGGTCACATGGCCGGCAAGCCACTCCCACAAAGGAGGCCACACCCACAGAGTAGGTTTCAAAAATTTTTGAAACCCACCACTGTGTGGTTCATACCTGAGCTCTATGCTTATTCTACCAGAAGAGACAGGGAAGAAATAATGTTAACATCTCCTTCCAAATCCAAGTAACCTTGCCCAGCTAGTTTGGAAGACCAATCTAAAGTCCAAACCTGGTTTATTTTGTCCTTTTGATTTTGGCAATTTCTGCTCTGGATATACTCTGTCATCCCCATATGTTCCCCCCCCCCCAAAAAAAAAATTATTTGCAAGGGAATAGAAGCAATTTTTTTGTGGCAGAACATTTGATAGCAATAGCAATAGCAATAGCAGTAGACTTATATACCGCTTCATAGGCCTTTCAGGCCTCTCTAAGCGGTTTACAGAGAGTCAGCATATTGCCCCCAACAATCTGGGTCCTCATTTTACCCACCTTGGAAGGATGGAAGGCTGAGTCAACCCTGAGCCGGTGAGATTTGAACCACTGACCTGCTGATCTAGCAGTAGCCTGCAGTGCTGCATTTAACCACTGCGCCACCTTGGCTCTTAGAAGAAGTAGCTTCCTTCATGAAGTCATGTGGTTCAGGATGGAAGGCATAATTGTGAGTTGTCTTGTCAAAAAAAGAAGTTGGCATTTCAAAGGATGTGAAGTGAACAACGAAGAGGTAGGGCTGCAGAATTACAACACGCCTTTTTTTTTTTTTTAAAGAATTCTTTCTTTCAGAAGGGATATGCAAAATTAACATGCCCTGGGATTTTACATATTGCAGGTTTGGTTCTTGAACCCCTTAATGAGGCAAAGATGCCACTCATTTCAGCGGGAGTTTGGCTGAGAAATGAAGCAAGACTTAGCTTTCATCCAACAATGCATATGGAGCATCTGCAAAATGTTCCTATTTACTCCAGAGAAATAGGATGAGAATAGAACTACTACAGAGTCAGTTTCCATAGCAAGGATCTCTTGGAACCTGTAGTTTAGCACAGTTGCCATAATAACAAGAGCCGAGGTGGCGCAGTGGTTAGAGTGCAGCACTGCAGGCTACGTCAGCTGACTGCAATTCTGCAGTTCGGCTGTTCAAATCTCACCGGCTCAAGGTTGACTCAGCCTTCCGTCCTTCCGAGGTGGGTAAAATGAGGACCCGGATTGTTGCTGGGGGCGATATGCTGACTCTGTAAACCGCTTAGAGAGGGCTGAAAGCCCTATGAAGCGGTATATAAGTCTAACTGCTATTGCTATATCAAAGCAACTTTGAAAACCATGTTTTGTACATAGTCCATTCCAAAATTGGTCTAGAAAAGCAACATTTCTATGTACAGGTAGTCCTTGATATATAAAAGTTCTTGAAGTCACTGTTCAAGGTTTCAATGACACTGAAGAAAACTATGACCATTTTTCACGCTTATGACCCTCGTAGTATCCCGATAGTCATGCAATCAAAATTCAGATGCTTGGCAACGGACTCATATTTAGGACGGTTGCAATGTGATCCACTTTTATGACCTTCTAACAAGCAAAATCGATGGGGAAACCAGGTTCCCTTCACAACCATGTTACTAACTTGACCTCTGCAGGGATTCACTTAGCAACGGTGGCAAGGAAAGTCTTTAAAATGGAGCAAGATTCACTTAACTGCCTCCCTTAGCAACAGAAATCTTGGGCTCATTTGTGGTCGTCAGGTGAGGACTTCCGGTTTTCTCCCACTTTCTTTAACTTGAGTGGACTTCGGCAGCTGATGGCAACTTACCGAAAAAAGCAGCTACTATTTTTAGGGTCTCTTTCATAATTTAGTTTTTACTGATGTACTTGCGAGGCTATCGCCAGCTGTCCTAGATACATCAGGCCACATCTGTCCAAAAGAGACAATTCTCTTCTTATCCTTGGGTTTTCTACAGCTGTGAAGATCTCAGAGAGGGACGTGACCTGACCCACAGTGTGATAAATATGGCAAAAGCAACACTTAGCCACAGGATGTTAACTTAAAGTGGGTCAAGCCAGGAAGGACTTTAAGTTAAAATTCATGTCAGGCTTTTTTCTAGAACGATGGTCCTTCTTTGGCATATGAAGAACTTTTAACCACCACTCAACTGATGGATTTGTGTGGGTGGAAGCGACCCACAAAATTCTGGTATCCGATATCCAACTAAAAATGCATTGTACTAATTAGGAACATTATGGGGATTTGTTAAACTCTTAGAAAGATTCCTGGTTCATTAGCTATCCGATGGGATTATCAGGAATCCTACCGCCATACAATACATCTTAATCTTGCTCTGGCATTCAGATCTCATAAAGCAATGATATGTTTTCTTCCAAAAATTTCAGAGAAAGAGAAGAGATTTGTACATGACCTGTAATCAATGCTATTTTCTCAGTGCTCACAGACCAATGATTTAACGAACTGTTCTTGATTTTGTTGGGTACTATATACAGTATGTCTGTTTCTCAAGAACTGGCTTTTCCCATTTTTGGTTTGTGTTCTGGCCAGATACATGTGAATAGTGTCTAGTTTTCCCCCTTCCCTTGTCGATTGTGAGCCGCCCGGAGTCCTTCGGGAGTGGGCGGCATACAAGACAAATAAATACAATAAATACAAATACAACTACTTATTTTCTCTGCACAAAACCTTTATGAGGACTGAAGTTACCCTGGCTTTCGTTTCTTCAATTACAACAGCACATTTCCTGTGTGTCACTGCAACGCGTGCATCAGGATACACTAACGCAGTGTTTTTCAACCTTGGCAACTTGAAGATGTCCGGACTTCAACTCCCAGAATTCCCCTGCCAGAGTTGAGAATTCTGGGAGTTGAAGTCCACCTGTCTTCAAAGGGCCAAGGTTGAGAAAGACTGTATAACAGTGTTTTTCAACCTTGGCAACTTGAAGATGTCCGGACTTCAACTCCCAGAATTCCCCAGCCAGCGAATGCTGGCTGGGGAACTCTGGGAGTTGAAGTCCGGACATCTTCAAGTTGCCAAGGTTGAGAAACACTGCACTAACGCACAGTTCAGTATCCACTGAGCCTTGAAATGACAGGGTTTTTCGTGAGAGCTTGCGCTAGCTCTAAAAGGAGATCCTTGGCAACCTCACCTCCTACTCCATCTGTGCACATCGCTAGCAGAAAGGACAGGGCTCAAAACGTGCCAGAAAAAGGATAAACGGTCCAGATTTGAGGCTTTAGAATTCATGATGCCCCAATCTGGGAATGAGAAATAAAAGAGTGGAATATGTTGCTGATGGATAGCTCAGGCAGGATATGACTGGGTTAACAGTAAAAATAAACATTGAACTGTTTCGTTTAGGTGTGGGAAATCTCCTCCAATCTCAAATGGTTCCTATGTGTTTTGAATGGTCTTCCTGCAAATAGCAGATTACCGTACAGAGATTTACACAGATATTTAACCGTGCAGTCACTCTGGGCAAATCTACATAGGCTTGTCCTTGAAGGTGGCTTGGTCACTGCAGCTGATGGGAAATATGATGGCTAGGCTGTAAACAGCAATTTTTACAGGTCTTGACATGGGAATAAAAAGTCTGAGCTGAAACTGTGTTCAACGTTCTAAAATATTGGGGATCCTGGTATTTCCAGGATCACCATTTTTGTTTATATGTCCCGGAGAACTAAGCACTGCCAATGGAGCTCTCCCCCTCCACTTTGCTCTGTTTGAAGGACGTCCTGTAAGAGTGAAAAACTATCTTGTTTTCAAAGTGGGACATTTTAAGTACTCAGCATTGTCATCTCTCTTTCTGTTGCTGTTGTTTGCTGTTTATTATTATTTATAGGCCGCCCTTTTCCCTGAGGGGACTCAGGGCGGCTTACAATTTATAGGGAGGGGGATACAAGACAATAAAACAATAAACATGAAAACAGTGCAAGTAAAAGTAAAACACAACATTCATCATTCGGGTGGGGACAGATTACACTCTTTATCCCCAGGCCTGACGGGATAGCCAGGTCTTGAGGGCTGTGCGGAAGGTCTGGAGGGTGGTGAGGGTACGAATCTCCATGGGGAGATCGTTCCAAAGGGTCGGAGCTACTACTGAAAAGGCTGTCCTCCGCGTAGTTGCCAGTCGACACTGACTGGCAGATGGAACTCGGAGGAGGCCTAATCTGTGCGATCTAATAGGTCGCAAGGAAGTAATTGGCAGGAGGCGGTCTCTCAAGTACGCAGATCCACTACCATGAAGGGCTTTATGGGTGGTAAGTAGCACCTTGAAGCGCACCCGGAGATTCTGTCTCTCTGTGTCTGTCTGTCTCCCTCCCCCTCTTCTTCTCTTGTATGTGTGCATGTACACACACACACACACACAGGGCTGAAACACAACTAGGGAAGCAAAATTGGGGGAACGGAGTGTTAGCGGGTTGCATGAGATGGCATTTAAATACACTTTCCTTTACAGCTCGAATATTTTGTCCTGACTTCTTCTTTTATTTTATTTTTTGAAAAACCCACACACTTACGGACAAGCCAAGAGCTGTCATTTTGCTTCTTTAAATAAAATAGCCATGGCACAGTTCAATAAAACCACTTGCAATAAAAAACAAAATGAGCATGGCGCATATCATTCTGACACCCACCTACCCATCCCTCTTGTTTTCTGAATGAAGAGTTGGGAGTGAATATGCGTTACACAACATATGTTCATTAACTGTTGCAGCAGATTTGAGGTTTGTAATCTACTTACGAAAGACCAGGACTTGAGACCACGAAGGTGAGAGAAACAGGTTTATTTGATGCATCGAGTTCAGCGTGTTCACACACCAAAATCTGAACTGCCTGGGCTCTGCCCACGATGCTACTTTTATGCCGTGTTCCACACTGTGCATTCTCAAGGCGTTTCCATACACGAGAACAAGCATGACATTTTGAAAAGGAGAAGTTCATTTGGAATGTTACAGAGAAGTACATAGGAGAAATACAAAAAAGAGAAGTTCCTATAACGTCTTAAGCTGTCAGCAGTTTCTACCTCTGTTCTATCTCTCACCCACGCCTGGCTTCCTGTGCCCCTCCTTTACAGGGTCTTGCCACACTGTTCAGCCCTATTTTTAATACTTATGAGGAAGTTGGAGAGAAAGTTCACTCCAGCTAAAAGTCAACTTTGGAACTCCAGGGCACTAGAATGAAAAGCCAAGCTAATATGAATTTATAAGGTCCGTTCTATTAAGACCACCTAACCTGGCCAGCCACTGGTGGGTTTACCTGTGCACTCCCTCCTAGATCACAACAAGAGTTAGGAGGAGGAGAGAATGATTCCTTATCTCTACCCACAAACCTGGCAAATAATGAGCCGAGGTGGCGCAGTGGTTAGGGTGCAGTACTGCAGGCCACTTTAGCTGACTGTTATCTGCAGTTCAGCGGTTCTAATCTCACCGGCTCAAGGTTGACTCAGCCTTCCATCCTTCCGAGGTGGGTGAAATGAGGACCCAGATTGTTGTTGGGGGCAACATGCTGACTCTGCAAACCGCTTAGAGAGGGCTGAAAGCCCTATGAAGCGGTATATAAGTCTAACCGCTATTGCTATTGCTAAATAGCTGTCCTATTGAACTGAATACGTGCAAACCTTAACAGGCATTTATTCCAGGCAACTTTAAGCGGTGGAAAGTGTTCAAGCTGTTATTAAACAGTGTGCAAACACTTCCACTAGAGAGATATGTGCATCTGAAGTATTGCCTTATAAAAATAGCAAGCAACCAGCAATTATCATTTAATTGGAGGCACAAACTAGCAGAGTGATATTTCCATATCACACACACACACACACACACACACACACACACACACACACAGTATCTACAAACCCAAGTAATTAAAAATAGCTTGCATATAAGAGTAGAGAGAACTGCACTTCACATAAAGAATGTCATCCCGAGGAGGCTGGCGTGATATAGGACAAAACCTGGGCCAAGGCAATACCTTAATCCCTAATGAGCAATATTAATATCGTAAAAATGTAGTCATCTCAAGAACTGTCTTTGCCTCAAAACGGAGACAGCGAGATAACGAGATGCAAATCAATGCTCTCCCTTTAATGAATAATGCAAATGAGCATTATTCACAGCAAGGCGGTCTGAAGGAATCTTTCCTTACCTCCTCTTATACTTCTGGGGATTTAAACACCGCGTGTCAAAAGAAATTAGAGAAATGCATTGCAGAGCGACGACAAGGCCCCAAATCTCAAACCAGCCAGGTGCATTAAGATGCACAGGACAGCGAGGGTGATAGCTGACATCTTATTAAAATGAAAAGCTGGCTATTTCCCTATCTTCTGGTTAATAAAGTGGTTAAGAAGCTCTTTCTTTTCTTTTTCCCCCTCTCTTTCTTCCCTGTCATTAGTTAGTGATAGTAGTGTCCCAAATATGAGATAAGGAGGGCGGTGGAAAATATCACCAAACGTTCCTGTCTTCAACAGTATGCATCTAACATATTTATGAGTTTGCCTCTTCCACAATGCTACAGCATTCTCTTAAAGCAGAGGTAAGGCTGCTTGAAAACTCCAAAGCTTGCAAATTGTGGTGCAGACTTCCCTTATCCTCATTACTAGGAAAGCTATTCATCGGGTTGATACTCTTCCAACAATTCTGAGGACATTTCTCAGCTCCATGCATCAGAACCAGGGGTGAAATTCAACCACCTCGCCCCAGCTTGGGAGAGATGGCAGGAACCATTTGAATCAATTCGCAGAGCTGGTAAAAATTGCCGCTGGTTGGCCCCACCCACTCCCTCTCCCATTCTCCCTGGCTGGGGAATTCTGGGAGTTGAAGTCCACAAGACTTAAAGTTGCTAGGTTTGGAGACCCCTGACTTAAAGGGAAGACCCAAAATATTGATGGCAATTTTGAGCTGACTTGGCTATAGTCTACCCTTGGAGACACAATTCCCTAATTTCCCTATGTCTATAATATGTATGTGTATGTATGTATATGTATGCGTGTGTGTGTGTGTGTGTATGTGTATGTGTATGTATGTATATATATATGTATATATATAAGCTAACTGCTTATTTATCAGCACAAATATACATACATACATACATACATACATACATACATACATACATACATACATACATACATACATACATACATATATATATATATATATATATATATATATATATATATATGTTGTATTTTTGCTGTATTTTTTACAAAAGGCAACAGTAAAATATTGGGTTTCTGTCGTGATGGACTCTTGTGACGAGCCGATTGACAGATATGGAAGCAGTTACCTTCCTCCCATAATTGGGGCTTACCAGGGGTTGTGACACTAGATGGATGGATGGATGGATGGATGGATGGATGGATGGATGGATGGATGGATAGATAGATAGATAGATAGATAGATAGATAGATAGATAGATAGATAGATAGAGATAGAGATAGAGATAGAGCTATATAGATATATAGATATATAGATGTACACACACACACATATACATACATACATACATACATACATACATACATACATAAACATACATATTAATCACATCTTATCAAACAGGAAAACAAACTCTATCAGTTTTCAGCTCTTGTGTACTTTATTAGGCACACAGAAACTCCCGTTAATCCCAAGGTTATGAGGATGCTGGGACATGTAGTTTAAGTAGTTTAATAACAAATGGGAAAATACCAGGTTGGAGAAAGCAAGTAGATAGATCAGGGGTGAAATTCAAAAAGGAGATATATCAATTATTATAGACAAAACAATAAAAGAGGTATACAAATATCTACATAAGAGCAATAAGACTCAAAAATAATAACTCTTTTATTGTTTTGTGTTTATAATAATTGGTATTTCTTCTTTTTGTAGGTCATTGGGGCAAAGACGTGACATTGACTTAGCCACGCCCGCCCACCCAGTCACATGACCACCAAGCCACGCCCACAGAGCTGGTAGGAAAAAAATTTGAATTTCACCCCTGATCAGAATGTGTTTCTAAATGTGTCCTTCCAGAGAAAATGCATGCAGAAATTGACATTCCTAGTGCTGGCTAAGAATTCTGGGAATTGTAGCTCAACACACTGGGGAAAATTCCCCCAACCTTATAATGAAGGCCATGGGATTATCATTATGGCTTGTTTTTGACCCTGTGATGGAGGGAGATGCTGCAATGGTTGTAAGTGTGGAAAAAATGGTCATAAGTCCCTTTTTTTCATTGCTGTAGTAACCTTGGACCCTAAATGAATGGTTGTAAGTTGAGGATTATCTGTAATAGCTTTTTTTTAAAATCAGTGTTGATACAATATGTGAGCCACTTTAATTTTATTCTGTGTACAAGTTTCCAGAAATTGCTGGAGACAGATCAGTATGTAGGCTAAAGAAACTTACAAGAAAAGGTTTATCTAGGCAACAGAATACAGAACAGGCTTGAAAGAGATTTTATCAGATGTCTTCTTTGCAGCTCTAGAAAGAAACACTTTTATCCCAAGCGGAGAAAGGAATCAGGGCTGGGGGAAAAAAAGAGTCTCAAAACTCATTTCTTTTTTTACAGTTTGAATTCGGTAAGCTTAAATCAGGGGAGAAAATGTAATATTTTTTCCTGATTTAAGGAGGTAGAAGTACAGAACTCATTGCAACAACATTTTATATGTTTCTGCTCAGTGCATTTTTATTTCCTTCATCGGCATCTCTTTCTTGTCTCCATTCTCTCCTTACTATCAAATAGAGAGAAGCTTTGAGTGTCTCATCCTAAGCTTTAGATGTCACATTCTGCATTTTTATTAGAGCTACACTACTTGTAATGATGATAAATGCTTCATAATTGGACGTCTAGCAAAAGCATCAGTAAAATATACCAAATAATAAAAAATATATACTGACTGCTAGATACACTGTTGTAATGGATAGAAAACACTTCTTCAGCCAGGTGCATCTACCTTGATATATATAATGTTACACCTCCTAGTTTTGTGGCATTGAAAATATATTAAATAGCAATAGCAATAGCAGTTAGACTTATATACCGCTTCATAGGGCTTTCAGCCCTCTCTAAGTGGTTTACAGAGTCAGCATATCGCCCCCACAGTCTGGGTCCTCATTTTACCCACCTCGGAAGGATGGAAGGCTGAGTCAACCTTGAGCCGGTGAGATTTGAACCGCTGAATTGCAGATAACAGTCAGCTGAAGTGGCCTGCAGTACTTTACCCTAACCACTGCGCCACCTCGGCTCTCATATTTTTTAAAAAAATATGATTATGGAAATCAGCCAAATCCCCAAGGCAAAGCACCAGGACTGAAGAAAACCAGGTTCAATTTTAATATATTCTAACAATGGAACTTTATAGATGAATTACCCCCAGATTCATGTCATCCAATGCAAGGCAAAAACCATGGAAAATTTCTTTCCGCTGGCAGCCTGTTACACTTGTAGGCATCTCCAGGAACGATCATCACTGCTCGTTAGGTAAAGGTTCCCCTCACACATATGTGCTAGTCGTTCCCAACTCTAGGGGGCAGTGCTCATCTCCATTTCAAAGCTGAAGAGCCAGTGCTGCAAAGACATCTCTGTGGTCATGTGGCCAGCGTGACTAAATGCCGAAGGCACACAGAACACTGTTACCTTCCCACCAGTGGTAGGTTGCCATTTTTTTTCCTACTGGTTCGGGCACACTTTCTCGCGCATGCACGCGCGACACTTCTGCACGTGCGCAGAAGCATCCGAGCAGGTGGGCGGAGCCTCAAGCCACCGTTACTACCAGTTTGCCCAATCCAGGTCGAACCAGGAACAACCCACTTCTGCTTCCCACCAAAGGTGATCCCTATTTTTCTACTTGCATTTTTTACAAGCTTTCGAACTGCTAGGTTGGCAGAAGCTGGGACAAGTAATGGGAGCTCACTCCGTTACGCGGTGCTAGGGATTCAAACTGCTGACCTTTCTGATTAACAAGCTCAGTGTCTTAGCCACTGAGCCACCGCGTCCCTCTCACTGCTCATTAGTGACAACTAATTAGAACAATGATAGGTGTGTTGGCTAAACATGACCAGTTCCAGCTATGGTAACAGCTGCCAAAGTGTTGCATGAATTGGGATTAAAAATATCCGGAGAGCATCAGATTGCCTGACCAGGAGACTGGAGATTACAGGGAAACCTTCCCCTTCAGTTTGTCAAATACACTCAGCCATATTTCACAAGACTGCTGAGAATAAAAGAACTATATTATTTTTAAAGGAAGAGCAAAATAAAAATGCAATGCAATGGAAATACCAATTGGTATTTTTTTTTCCAATTAACCCCATTGTTTCATAAAACACCCAGTTTAAAAAATCTACTGATGATATATCAAAAGTATTTGCAACCCTCGACCAGTTGATATCCCTTTTCAATAACCCAATGTTAAATCCTACAAGTGCTATGCCATCTAGTGAATCTGGTCTTGTTTTTCTTAAGAGATAGTATTTCAAATTGTGGGGGTTTGCTATCAAAAAGCAAGATCAACAGAGAATAGTTGGAATGAAAAATCCTGACAGATTGCAGTTCCATTACTCATCCTGTCTGCCTACCTTATCTTATCTTATCTTATCTTATCATCTTATCTTATCTTATCCATACATCTCTTTAATTCAATATTTTTTCTGCTCCTGGCAACTACCTGGATGAGACCCTACAGTTTTCTCATCAAGGTTTTCTGAGAGTTTAGTGGGAATGACTGGGCCAAGGTCACCCAGATGGCTGCAGGATTAAAACTCAGACACTACCAGTTTCTAGCCTAAATGCCTTAACACAGTGTTTTTCAACCTTGGCAACTTGAAGATGTCTGGACTTTAACTCCCAGAATTCCCCAGCCAGCATCCGCTGGCTGGGGAATTCTGGGAGTTGAAGTCCGGACATCTTCAAGTTGCTAAGGTTGAGAAACACTGCCTTAACAACTACAACAAACTCCCTCCTTTTCTTAATTGCCTTCTATTGGTATTATACTATAGCATCCTAGTCAGAAGTAAATTTGATAGATATTGTCCTCCGATAAACAGGTACAAGGTTGTAGCCTAAATTCTATTAAGGCAAGGATATACACACAGGGTCTCAAGTTATAGGGATGATAAATTTCTTTCTGTCATTCTTAAAAGCTATGCATACAATAATTGATATTTGCATTTTGTTTCTTAGGAGCATCTGTAGGTTTGACGACAGTATGTGCGTTATGCTTACTGCAGTTATTGTATCTAAGGTGCAAAATTGATTTGGAGTAGCATCAGTGGTGGGATTCAGCCAGTTCGCACCTATTCGGGAGAACCGGTTGTTAACTTTCTTTTTTTATATATATAATTTTTTTTATTAGGTTTATTACAAACAAAAACACACACACAAACACAAAAAACATCATCTATTTCTACATCTTGTAGAAAGCATATCCATTGGTCACAAGTACATTTCGTGTGTTCTGTCCACAATCACATATATTCCATTCAGTCTAAATTGTACATGTTAAAAATTTATATATTTTACTATCACCATATCACAATTTTCATTTAGTTAAGATTTCAAAAACACAGCCACCTGCTGGCATTTTTTTCCCCTTCCCCCAGTTCCAGTCAATATGCCATATCTCTATATCCTTATAACATATTCTAAAAAAAAAAAAAAAAAGTCAATAAAGTGTTTTTGAAATCTTAACTAAATGAAAATTGTGATATGGTGATAGTAAAATATATAAATTTTTAGCATGTACAATTTAGATTGAATGGAATGTATGTGATTGTGGACAGAATGCACGAAATGTACTTGTGACCAATGCATATGCTTTCTACAAGATGTAATGACAGATGATGTTTGTGTGTGTGTGTGTGTGTGTGTTTTTGTTTGTAGTCAATAAAGTTGTTAACTTTTTAAGCAGTTCGAAGAACCAGTTGTTGGAAGAAATCTCCTTTTGTTTTTTCCCCACTTTACAGGGCTAATCCTGTAAGGAAGGCAGGAAGGAAACATTCTGGTGTTGTTTCTAGCCTCATCTTTATTGCCCTGCTTACAGAAACTGTCTCTCTGGTTAACCCTTATTACATTGTAACAGCTAAGGCGAAGCGCCCATCGACCTGAGTGACATTGAGTTGGCCATGCCCACACAGTCACAAGACCACCAACCCCGCCTACCCAGCTGGTCATTAGGGCAGAGGACCAGTTGTTAAATTATTTGATTCCCACCACTGAGTAGCATGATTTCTTTGCACAGAAATGTGGAGATGAGTCATTGTTCAGCATGCAGGAATACTGAAGAAGATAAGGTTCTTATTGGTTGAGCTCGATTCAAGGCACATCCCTCGAATTTTCCCAGCAACCAAAGTGGTTTGCTACTACTTTTTCCCTGAGGTTTTCTTCCCCCCAAAGACTCCTTCAGTCAGCCCTATACACCTGGGATTTTCCGGGGATCCCCTATTCCCGTGATTGTGAACTATGGCACGCATGTCACAGGTGGCATGCAGAGCCCTCTTTGCGGGGACGTGAACCGTCGCCCCAGCTCAGCTCCACTACTCATGTGTGCACACCCCCCACTGCCCAGCTGATTTTCGGATCTCTGCTGCACATGCACACGGGGTGGGGCGCATGTGGGAGACGCACGTGCATATGCAGGGAGGTCACTGGCGCATATGTGGGGATGAGAGGGAGTGCGTCCCTGCAGCCCATTTTTGCTTCCAGGAGGCTGCAGAGAGGTTTCCTAGGCCTAAAACAGGGCGTGGCAGTCATGCACGCATACTGGGGGGGGGCAGGGGAGCCCAGGGCATGGGGGGGTCACATGCACATATGTAGGGGTGGGGAGTGCCAGGGATGTTGCATGCACGTTGCATGCATGTTGCATTTTGGGTGCAAGCACTCAGGGGGTCGCACACATATGCGTGCGGGGGGGAGGAATGCAGTGAGGTCGGTTCACATGCGCAGGGGGCAGGGGTGCGCACTTTTGGCACATGACAGCAAAAAGATGAGCCATTACTGCCCTATTCCAATATAAACAACACCTATTGAAATATTGATCAAAATAAAGAGGACGAATCTCCAATCCCATTGTTTGCAGCCTGTAACAATAATGGCAAGTTGTTGTTTTTTTTTCTTTTATGGGTGCATGTATAATACATATCAATCTTATCCAAAGTTTTATGTCTATTTTACATTTCCAACAGTGCCTGAATGTTTAAAAATTACATTAATACATTTCGATAATTGTCTTCAACTCCTTCCTTCCTCCCTCCGTCCCTCCCTTCTTTCCTTCCTTCTTTCCTTCCCCTCTGCTCCATGTCACTTCCATCTTCTGTAAATATGAACTATAAGCAGCATGGTTCCAGTGGTGGGTTTCAAAATTTTTTAGAACCTCTTCTGTAGGTGTGTCTTGCTTTGTGGGAGTGGCTTCCCAGGCATGTGACTGGGTGGGCGTGGTCAACTTGTAAAATGTGGTGAAACTCACTTAACAACACTCTTGCTTAGCAACCAAAATGTTGGCTCAGAAACTCTAGCATTTGAAGCATGCAAGTCTTAAAGCTGTCAAGTTACAAGACCTTTGCACCCCTAACCCTTTAGGGAAAAAAAACTGTGGAGTGTTCAAACTTGACAGCTTTAAGACTTGTGGACTTCAACTCCCAGAATTCCTCCTCCAGTCATGTTGGCTCAGAACTCTGGCATTGAAGTGTGCAAGTCTTAAAGCTGTCAAGTTACAAGACCCTCGCACCCCTAACCCTTTAGGGGAAAAAAACCCAGGGGTGTTCGAACTTGACAGCTTTAAGACTTGTGGACTTCAACTCCCAGAATTCCTCCTCCAGTCATGTTGGCTCAGGAACTCTGGCATTGAAGCGTGCAAGTCTTAAAGCTGTCAAGTTACAAGACCCTTGTACCCCTAACCCTTTAGAAAAAAAAAACCCAGGGGTGTTCGAACTTGACAGCTTTAAGACTTGTGGACTTCAACTCCCAGAATTCCTCCTCTCGCTCTTCATCTTGTTGATGACGGGTTGGGGGAGGGAGCTGGAACCGGTTCTAAACAGCACTGTGGATTTGTGGAACCTCTTCTATAGAAGAGGTTAGAACTGGCAGGAACCCAGCCCTGCATGGTTCCTAACATTCAGTGAAATGAATGATTCCTGATGAGAAAAGAAATGAAACTGATTAATTCAGAGGATGGCTTTCACCGGTATTACAGATATGAATGTTAGAAGGCACTATGGAAATGCTTGCACAAAAATGCTTTTCTCATCATAAAGTCCTTTTTAATGGCTTTTTAACTACCTAGTTATAAAAGGCTTTCCTTCTGCCTCCTGGCATAAAGGAACAAATGTGTAATTAAAATCTGCAGCACTTTTTTTTTTCTTAAATCAGGGTTAACTAAAGATGGATGAAAAAAAAATAGGGGGAAAACACAGGCATTTTGAGCAGCTGCAGCGAGATTACAAGCAGAAACATATAAGAATTTGACCATGAGGTCCTCATGTAAATGCGACATGTCTGTTGTTGCTACAGAAAGTGAAAACTAGAAGGTGGGAAGGCTACTTGTCATGATAACCATGTCTTATCCCATTACCAAAATGAGGGTGCTTTCAATACCAGGAGAGATACACGTGTATAATTCATAAATTAAATTAGTATGAGTATGAGTAGTTTATTTATATGCCGCCCTTTTCCCTGGGGGGACTCAGGGCGGCTCACAATTCGGAAGGAAGGGAGGACAAACAAATTAACACATAAGACAGTACATCATTAAAAGCACAACATTCGTACAATTCGGGTGGGTTGGGGTCTTTAGCCCCAGGCCTGACGGGACAGCCAGGTTTTGAGGGCTATGCGGAAGGTCTGGAGGGTGGTGAGGGTACGAATCTCCATGGGGAGATCGTTCCATAGGGTCGGAGCTGCCACCGAGAAGGCTCTCCTCCGTGTGGTTGCCAGTCGACATTGACTGGCAGATGGAACTCGGAGGAGGCCTAATCTATGGGATCTAATTGGTCGAGTAGAGGTAATTGGCAGTAGGCGGTCTCTCAAGTACCCAGATCCACTACCATGAAGGGCTTTGTAGGTGAATTATCTTTAGGCTTAAAGTTTAGAGCAGAACTGCCTCTACAAAACAAAGTTTCAAGTTTCAAGTTTATTAGAATTTGTATGCTGCCCACTCCCATAGGGATTCTGGGCCACTCACAACAGACAAGAAACGTTTAATTTTAAAAAAATAGAGATAAAAAATAAAAATACAATGTTAAAATTCATATCACTCATTCCATCTAAACGGGGCTGGATATCAATCAACAGCCCCAGGCCTGCCGGAACAGCCAGGTCTTGACGGCTTTACGGAAGGCCGGGAGAGTAGTAAGGGTCCAGATCTCTGCAGGTAGATCGTTCCACAGGGCCGGCGCAGCAACAGAGAAGGCCCTCCCCCGGGGAGTCGCCAGCCGGCATTGTCCGGCTGACAGCACCCGGAGGAGGTCCAACCTGTGCGATCTTGTTGGTTGTTGGGAGGTAAGTGGCAGGAGGTGGCCTCTCAGGTAGCCAGGTCCTAAACCATGAAGGGCTTTAAAAGTAACGACTAGCACCTTGAAGCGCGTCCGGAGACCAATAGGAAGCCAGTGCAGCTCGCGGAGGATCGGTGTAATATGAGTGTATCTAGATACACCCCATATCGCTCACGCGACTGCGTTCTGGACCAACTGTAGTCTTCGAACACTCTTCAGGGGCAGCCCCATGTAGAGCGCGTTACAGTAATCAAAGCATTTACTTTTAATAGATCTCATCTAAGCAGGACTAATGTTTGTTCTTGATGTTCTCTAAACTTGATTTTCATTTTATAGATATTTGTCACCTTCTTTGGTACATCATAATTATATTAAGTACATTAAGTTACTTTTGCTGACTTTTTAAAGAGCCCACGAGCCCCGCTTCCTATTAGTTCACTGTTTATTACCAAGGAGGGTAATGAAACATAGTACAAGATCAAAATCAATCTTAGGGTGCAATAATAATTCCACAATTTCAACTTTGCATTACATATATTTTCAACTATTAGAAATTTAGGATTAAAATTAGTATCTAATCTTTTCTGCATATATAATCTTACCTTTTGGGGTGATACACATGAAAACTTCTATAATTGGATTTCAGATGTAACCGTCAGAAATTTTATTGAGATTTAATTGATCTGTCTTCTTTTTTCTGACGCTTTTTATTTCTTATCTTTTGCAATACTGAAATCCATAGTTAGGGCTTAAATTATCTTTGTACAGATTTGGGTTTGAGACTGATCTCTGAAGCTTTAAAATAACTGAGCCCATAAGTAAAAGGAAGAGATTAATAAATCTCTGAAAAGGCGTAAAAAAGTTCTCTCTTCATAGGGCATACATGTTATTAAAATTCATTCAAAGGCTACTCTTTATAATTACATTCACAGTGTCAGGATTTAAATATCAAGACAATGTCACAGCCAAGTGACAGTTCCCATGTGGATTTATTAAATTCTTCAGGCAAAAAAAATATTGGACTAAAAATATAACCTTAAGAAATGATGTGTTTATGGATATTCAGCCTCGGGATATTGCTGAACCTTTTGCTCTTAAGAGACTAACATTTTTATATCCCAAGCTTTTTTTTTTTGCCTCCTTCCATTAAATTAAGTATTCCAGATTACTGCCAATTTTCAAAGTAAAATATTGAGTAAAGATTGGTAAATTATGTCTGTCGCTCAGCTGATAACTTTACAGAAAAAAATAGATTCTCTCTATCTTGTAGAATCTCAGTTTTATTTTAAGCAGTATAGAGAAATATGAATCAATGGTTCGAACAACATGGAAGCAATACATTTTTACCAGTGGTGGGATTCAAATTTTTTTACTACCGGTTCTGCGGGTGTGGCTTTGTGGGCGTGGCAGGGGAAGGATACTGCAAAATCCCCATTCCCTCCCCACCCCACTAACCTGCTTTCCAGCTCCATTCTCCTGTTCAGGGCAACAAAAGAAGATCAGCTGGGAGGCTGCAGGGGCGTGGCCAGCCTATTTGCTGGTTCTCCAAACTATTCAAAATTTCCACTACTAGTTCTCCAGACCTGTCAGAACTGGCTGCTTGGGCTATTAAAAAGCTACAAAACCATGTAAGTAGATTCCCTTATCCATATTGGTCCTTATCTGGCAATGAAGTGATGTCTCTGATCACATAAATTTGCTAAATAAATAAGTATGAAGAAACCAGAAGTGGGTTCCTACCAGTTCGCACCTATTTGGTAGAACCGGTTCATCAAATCTACTGAACTGGTTAGAAGAGGTTCCACCAGTGGACCCAGAAAGCAGGCCACACCTACAGAAGAGGTTCCAAAAAATTTTGAAACCCACTACTGGTCCTTGGATATGATTACTCTACACTATCATGATCGTATTTATAAAACTCAGTGCCTCTGTGAAAGGTAAGGATGACTGCTGCATTTGTGGTGCAACCAGAGCATTGCGTGTGTTGAAGTTGTTTTAACGCAAACCAAAGATGCCTTTTAAAAACAAGTTTACATCATATTCTTATGCATGCCAGTGCTGTGTGTGAGGTAATTTAAGGTGGTTCTGACAAGTGTTGCCGGCATCTTCATATCCGGTCACATGGATGGCAAGTCACACCCATTCAGTCACATGGGCAGCAAGCCACTCCCACAAAGGAGGCCACACCCACAGAGTAGGTTCGAACAATTTTTGAAACCCACCACTGGAAGAAACCCTTAGCAAGACTTTCTTTAAGAATCTCAAAGTCTGTAGAATTACAGTTAGAAGCAGCCATTCCTGGAAACAGCCAAAGCTAAACAATTGAAATTATTAGAATCTTAGAAGCACCTCCATCTCCTAATCCAAGTCTACCACAAAATAAAAGCAATGGAAAAAAAAATCTCATGTTTCCATGAATTTGTAGCAAGGATGTATCAAAACCACACAGATGTTGACTTCTATTCATGGCTGAAATATTTAGTCCTAAAAAGTAAATTTGTCAAGGGAGACCATACAATGGTCTTCTGTCATATTCTTCCTTGATGGAGTGTCTGAAGCACAAAAATCAGATGACCCAAATGCCTGTTATTATTATTTTACTGCGGTGTGGTTGATCAGAAAGTGAAAAAGAGCCAATATGCCAGTTTATATAATAGATCATCAAACAGAAGCAGATTCCAAGAAGCCAAATTAAATTGCAATATGTAACTCAACAGAGGTCAAGGAACTGGTGTTAGCTGCCAGGGAAAACATCAATGAATGGCTAAGAGGAAGGACTATTTAGCGCGTCAGATTTCTTTAGCAGATCTTTTACTTAAAATAAGATTTCCCCTAAGATTTGACTCAGCAAAACATTGTTTAAATCCAGAAGCATACTTCTGTGTAAAAAAATTTGCTGTCTTAGATCTTTCTTTCATCTGGGAAGAAATGTCTCTTTAATTACAAGATTAATTACTTTTCTTTAAAAAGAGAGTCCCAATTTGTTTCTGTCTGTGTGTCAGTGGTGGGCTCCGGATCCCGTTCCAACTGGTACGCGCGCATGCGCCTTAGCGCCTCCGCGATGCTCCAGCTGCTCAGCGGAGCATCGCGCAGGCGTTGCACGTGCGATGCACATGTGCAGAAGTGCCAAAGACTTAAAAGATTGGGCAGGTGGGTGGGTCCTCCGGAGCACCATACCGGAACGGTATCTGGTGCTCCGGGCAGGCTCCGGTACGCCCGTACCAGGGCGTACCGCCTGCAACCTACCACTGGTGAGTGTGTGTGTGTGTGTGTGTGTGTGTGTGTGTGTGTGTGTGCCTGTAGCACTAAATTCATGAGAACCTAATCTTAATAATTTACAGAGGTTCTTTTTGAGTGCATTAATAAAAACTAGCCGAATCTAGCTTTTTTTTTTTCTGGATTGCACAACTTTAATTTTCATAAGTAAGAGATAATTTCACTTCTTTATTCATTTTTGTTCACTTTAGGGGCCAAAGCAGTATTCCCCCCCCCCTGGCAAATTCCACCCCCAAATGTCATTTGAAACAGTAAATAAAAAGCCCCAATCTGAATAGAGTATTATTAACAAACATGTTCTGTGTATGCCAAAAGAATGCACGTTTAACAATGAAAGAATTAGATATATTTCATTGGTACATTCATTGGACAAATTCCTGTCTCTTATTTACTTATCCTCCACAATACAGAAGCAAAAAAAAAACACCATGGAACGCAGCACAGAAGTTTGTCACATCTCAACTCATAAGCCCAGTGGGACATCACTGACACTTGCATAGAGAGGTGTCATATGCCTATCCGTCTTCCCAAGGACATCACATACTGTATGACACTTCGGTATGATAAGTAGAACGTTCACAGTATGTGCAATTTCTGCCTTTCCATCATCTCGTAGCCTAGTAAATTCTATATGGAGGCCCACCTCACATGAAAAAAATATATTTAAATGCTAAAGAAATATAAAGAATTTTACTGAAATATAGTAATCTGAAGGCAGATGGTTCTGTATAGGTCGTATACTGCCTAGTGTAGGTCAACTTTTATTTGGGAAGGAGCAGATTCTACTTTGCTGGGAATTAATCTGCTTTGGAAGCACTGATCAGCAAAATTATGACTTCAGCCTAAAAAAAATTCAACACACTATTTTCCTTTAGCTTAGCGAACAGCACAGGTTTTTTCTCTCTCTTTCTAAATCCCTGTGGTTTGTTGTGGGGGTATCAAAACTATCCAATAACATGTCACTTACCCCATAAAATATTACAATAATACTGTATCTTTCTTCTCTTTTGTTTTTATTTAAATTATTTACATGGCTTCTTCATCCTGCTGGGTATTTCAGATACTTCACAATGCAATGCAGGTAGATAAGATAGTGAAACCTATTAAAATAATTGTTAAAAGCATTTAAAATAACAAGATGAACAACTCTGTTTCATAGAAAGGGCAATGGTACACTTGCCAAAAAGAGAATGGTAGCCATCTGCAAAAGCATCTGGCTATATACATTACATATGTTGAATGTTGATTTTATTTATATGCTGCCCTTTTCCCCCGAAGGGGACTCAGGGCGGCTCACAACTCAACCAGGGAAGGGGGATACAAACAAAAAATTAAAAACAACACAAAACAATACATAATTAAAAACACACAGCAGTCATACCAATTCGAGACGGGGGCAACAGTTCTTTAGCCCCAGGTCTGTCGGAACAGCCAGGTTTTAAGGGCTTTGCGGAAGGCCTGGAGGGTGGTGAGGGTTCGAATCTCCACGGGGAGTTCGTTCCAGAGGGTCGGAGCAGCAACAGAGAAGGCTCTCCTCCGGGTAGTCGCCAGTCAGCATTGGCCAGCGGATGGAATTCGGAGGAGGCCTAATCTGTGGGATCTAATCGGTCTAGTGGAGGTGATTGGCAGGTGTACAGTCAAACATTGTCATACATACATCTCTAGCCATGGAGGGTTGCACTAAGACTCATTCAGGACATTAAAAGTAACAAACCTAGCAGAGATGGCTAAAATATCAGCATATCTCAAGGACCATTCAAACGAGAGATATAAACTGGAGTGGAGAAAATGGATTGACTATATTCAAAATAAATATGGGACTAAGAAATTCCAGATAGTTTATGACTGAAGAAACAAGGAATGATATAATCTGTTTAGAGTTAGCCTAGCAAAGAGGAGTTAAAACTCAAATGAAAGATAATACTAACTTTTTTTAAGTTTATTTTAGAATATTTTTGTTAAAGATTTATACCCTGTATTGGTTCTGGGAAGTCGGGGGGGGGGAGGTTGGGGGGGTTGGGTGAGGAGAGTAGGGGGGGAGGTAAACATTTGTAAAAGTTTTTCCCCAAAATATTTTCAATTAAAAAAAAGACATTTAAATCACCCTCCCTCGTGAAAACTCATAGACAGGTTGACTTTGGGCAATCCTAGGCTGCATTAACAGCGGGATAGACTCAAGAAAACAAGAACTCAAGAACTCATGAAAAAGTGACACTACCACTTTACGATGCCTTGCTAAGACTACACTTGGAATACTGCATCCAGTTTTCGTCACCACAATACAAAAAAAGAAGTTGAAACTCTGGAAAGAGTGCGGAGAAGAGCGACGAAGGTGATTAAGGAGTCAAAAGCTAAAGCACATGAAGAACAGTTGCGGGAAATGAGTAAAAAGAAGAACTAGGGGTGACACGATAGAAGTGTTCCAATATTTGAAGGGCTGCCACAAAGAAGAAGAAGTCATTCTATTGACCTGTTTTCCAAAGCAAGGCAAGACAAGAAGCAATGTATGGAAAACAGAACAAAGAGTGAAGCAACCTAGAACTAAGGAGAAATTTCCGGAGAGGAAGAATAATCAACTAGTGGAACAGCTGGCCTTCAGAATAGCAATAGCAATAGCAGTTAGACTTATATACCGCTTCATAGGGCTTTCAGCCCTCTCTAAGTGGTTTACAGAGTCAGCATATTGCCCCCCACAATCCGGGTCCTCATTTTACCCACCTCGGAAGGATGGAAGGCTGAGTCAACCCTGAGCCGGTGAGATTTGAACAGCCGAACTGCAGAACTGCAGTCAGCTGAAGTAGCCTGCAGTGCTGCATTTAACCACTGCGCCACCTCAGCTCTGTGGGTGCTCCAACGCTGGAAGCTTTCAAGAAAGGCCTGGACAACCATTGGTCTAAAATGGTGTAGGGTCTCCTGCTTGAGCAGGGGGTTGGATTAAAAGACCTCCAAGGTCCCTTCCAACTCTGATATTCTATTCTGTTCAGTTACTCAACTATCTTTCAGCTCAGCTGACTTCACAGATCTATTGTTTGGCTTATTCTGGAGAAGCAGCAGGATATAAATCCAATAAATATATGTGTGTCTGATACTAAGCATAGGCATTCAGTTCTAACTGCAGCAGATGTCAATCAAAGTCAGTAGCTAATTCATGCCTGAATGAAGTAAAGAACTATTACAACATGTAAAGCTAGGAAATCCTAAGCGAGCAGATTTTTGTCACGTGGAGGAAATGCTACATGCTTTGATGTGGCCCCAAATTAATGTCAATCATGCAGCGTTGGAAAGGGACGGCAAACTTTTTCAATTGCCACATGCGTATAAATGTAATTACTCCAGTTTTTCAACCTAAAAAGAAAATAAAGGCTACTTAATTGGTTTTACTCATACATCATTCACCTTTACAACATGGCAGAAAACACACACAGCTCATAATCCTCGAAGCCCAGTTTTAGAAAGGTACTAAGACTTTACTATCACTTTTGACTATATATATAAAAAAATCAAACCAACACACTAGGCCAGCCCGATATGTATCTCCTTTCTGTGTTGTGTGACAGTTTTACAAGGAGCCTCAATTTTTTTAAAAAAATAATCTGCGTTTCCTTCTGGCTTTTAAATTGTGCTGTTTTACCCATGGATGTTCTTTCTTTTCTTGCTTGGTTGAGATAGTTGGCCCTACAAACTTGTTAAATGAACCCAACAAATAAATAATATCGGAAAACAGTCTCATTAAAAAAAAAACATCAGCCATTAATAGAACGCTGATACAATACTTAGAAGTCATGTGACTTTCATTCACGAAAACCATTGGTGGGATTCAGTTTGCACCTATTCGGGAGAACCGGTTCTTAACTTTCTAAGAGGTTCGGAGAACCAGTTGTTGGAAGAAATCTCCTTTTGGTTTTTTTCCGCTTTACAGGGCTAATCCTGTAAGGAAGGCAGGAAGGAAACATTCTGGTGTTGTTTCTAGCCTCATCTTTATTGCCCTGCTTACAGAAACTGCCTCTCCAGTTAACCCTTATTACATTGTAACAGCTAAGGCGAAGCGCCCATCGACCTGAGTAATGTTGAGTTGGCCATGTCTACGTGGTCACATGACCACTAAACCCCGCCTACCCACCTGGTCATTAGGGCAGAGAACCGGTTGTTAAATTATTTGACTCCCACCACTGATGAAAACATACACATCTATTTGGGGAGCACTTTCTAGCATGGGAGAAGGTAAAGCTCTGACTTTGAAGAGCTTTTGTAAAGGAAACGGGAGGCGTAGCATCTGAATTGGTTATTTTACTCTTTGGGGAAAAAATACCAGTTAGCAGCCTCTCAAAGTAGATTTGTTCTTGATATTGCTACATCAGCCCTGTTTCATTGTTCTGCAGAAGGCATGCGTGTATTATTAAGGCATTTCCAAATAAAACCCCATTTTCATTTTGCATTTCTAAACCGGTCTGTTGGAAGGTATCTGATAGTTTAATTATTTCAGTCAACATCATCGTGATACCAGGTAGTCCTTTACTTCGTAATTTTTTTTTCTCATCAAATGCAAATGTACTGGTAATGAAAGCCACACAGTATTAATGATGCTGAAAATCTCTAAGGAAAACATTGGAGGTTCAACTCATAACACTGTGCCAGAATTACATGCGGGAAGAGTTTTACTTTCTTTTTAATAAGCTTTGTTTCTTAATTTAGTTTTGATTGGCGGTGAAATCCACAGTGGCACTTGAAGGCTTGCCATCCTCAGCACTTCTGCTCCCAGAGTCACACAAACATATATGTCCATCTGCAGCAGTGGTGGGTTTCCAATTTTTTTAGAACCTATTCTGTAGGTGTGGCCTGTTTTGTGGGTGTGGCTCGGCGGGCATGACTTGGTGGGCATGTGATCTGGTGGGTGTGGCCAACTTGGAAAATATGGTGAAACTCACTTAACAATGTTCTTGCTTAGCAACCAAAATTTTGGGTTCAATTGTGGTCATAAATCCTCTTTCTTTCTCTTTCCTTCCTTCCTTCCTTCCTTCCTTCTGTCTCTCTCCCCCTCTTTCTTTCTTTCGTCTCTCTCTCCCACTTTCTTTTTCTTTTTTCTTTTTTCTTTCTCTCTCTTTCTATCTCTCTCTTTTTTCTCTCCCTCTCCCTCCATTCCTTCCTTCATTTCTTCCTTTCTTGTGTTTATCACTCCCCATTCCTTCCTTCCTTCCTTCCTTCCTTCCTTCCTTCCATCCTTCCTTCCTTCCTTCCTTCCTTCCTTCCTTCCTTCCTTCCTTCCTTCCTTCCTTCCTTCCTTCCTTCCTTCCTTCCTTCCTTCCTTTAGAATGGGTTCCAAAAGGTACACTAAATTTCACGAACCGGTTCTGGCGTACCGGTGCGAACCAGGAGAAACCCACCCTTGATCTGCAGGTGCCTTCAAGTTCTCTATATGAACTTTCCAGGAACAAAAGGGATAATGAAACTATTGCAAATTGCCTTGCTGCTCTACTTTATGTTAGCCAAGGTTTGTGGGAGCCTGAACAGCACCATTTATTTCTTATATGTCATTATTTCAGTCTTCTGCTTTTTGTGGATTACAGGTTAGCATTGGCAGCTTCCAGATAGAGCCTGGGGAGGCCAAAAAGAGCCTCCCTCCCCCCCCCCCAGGAGGCCCTCCGGAAATTTCAGGAACTTCCCCGAAGCCTCTGGAGTGCAAAACACCGGTCCTATGGGCAAACCGGAAGTTTGGGAATGGACTTCCGGTTTGCTCGTAGGGTCAGTTTAAGCCCTCCGGAGGCTTCAGGGACCTTCAGGAGGCTTCCCTGAAGCCTCCAGAGGACCAAAAAGGACCATATTAACAAACCGGAAGTCACTTCCGGTTTGCTCGTAGGGTCAATTTTTGCCCTTCAGAGGCTTCAGGGAAGCCTCCTGAAGGTCCCTGAAGCCTCCGGAGGGCCTCCAGGGCGGGGTTTCCACCCTCCCCAGGCTCCTATAAAGCCTCTGGAGCCTGGGGACGGCGGAAAAAGCATGCAAAAAATGAGGGGGAGCACACATGCGCACTGGTGGGGGGGCGCACATTGCATTATGGGTATGGCACACCCGCACACAACCCCACTGCGCTCTCCCCCTTTATGGCACGCGAGGCAAAAAAGGTTCCCCATCACTGCCCTAGACGGTTAAGTCTAACTAGCCCACCCTTGAACAGCAGGAACTTAGTTAGGATTCTTTCTGTTTTCCTGAAAGGCAGATAGAAGTATTAGTTATATCTAGTTGTTGTGACTCAGCAGAAGCTTGCTGTGAGTTGCGTCGGGATGCAGGAATAATGAGCAGCTGTTGCTCATTAGGGTCGTCTTCTGCAGATAAAAGACGGTGCCACGCCTTAGTGGCAGAAGTCAACGTCGTTCATCGGTCGTGGTTCATTGTTCATGAGAGGCACTTGGATAAGTGATTTGCTTTCTGTAAACCTGGTTTGCTATAAGAGCTTTTTGTTTTTGCTTTTGCTGTGTAACTTTTTGCCAGAGACTTTATCTACGTTTATTTTTGGGCTCGCAGCCAGCTTGAGCCAGGACTGATAAAGATATTCCTTTTGAAGTTCTGTCTGACTGTCGTTTGTGAACGAGCGAAGAGTGGGGTCAGAACATCTAGTCATGGGCTAAGAATGATCTCATACAATGAAATTGCCAGTATGTATCACCCTAGTTTACAAATACATACAAAACTCAGGAGAACTTTGAGCACAAAATCTCTCTCCTTAAATAATATAGCTGACTAGACCACACAGTAGAGAACTTGCTACAGTACTTGCCTTTCCAGGCAATATTTTCTGAATGAATTCCCTCACCCCTTTGTCACAGGCATAACGAAATATACCAAGATCATAAATGTAGATTACCATTCACAGATTTCACATTTTTTAGAGCCACTGCACTCAAAATTTTAATTGGCAACTCAAGACTCAAAAGAGACGCCGGTCTCAATACATGTTATATTAATGACCCCCAATTTATTCTTCCTGCTGAGTTGCAACTTGAGAGTAATACAGTTCTGCTTTTTGAAGCTACAGGTACCAACGAAGGGTGCATCAGGATTCCAGGAGTATTTTAAAGAAAATGCAATCTATCCTATCTAAATTGTTTAATTTATGTGATTTGGAATACCTTATCTTATTTTTAAAAAATCTGGTGAAAGTTCCCTGCAATCTTTCATGATTGGTATGAAATAATTCCTAAAAGGTTCACGTGTCCAAAATTAAATAGATCTCATTCCTTCCCACAAGATCAAATAGTTTGGATGAAGTTTCCTTATACTTGAATCAGACTGTAATTTTATATAGATCAATATTATTGACACCGGCTGGTAGCTTTTTAACCTAGAGATCTGCAAAGCATTATCTTCTATTAAGAACTAGTCTTTCTACAAAAATGCAAATTCCAACAGTTCTCCAAAAAAAGCTTATTTCAGGTGTCATAAGTGTATGCCGTAATTTAAATATAGTGGGTCAGAGATGAGTGCAATCCAGTAGGATCTTCTGCTGCCTATTTCCAATGAAATGACTAAGTGCCATGTCTAGCATCACTCCTGCGGAAATCTTACTCATCTCAATGAGGCTTCTGACTGAAGGGTGCTACCCTGCTCTCAGAATACGAGAGCGTATATAGGTTGAGTCAAAATTGATGTACAGCATGTTATAAGTAATCAATCATTACAGCATTCACTTTTGCAATTCCATTCCCTATTCTGTCCATTTCCTCTCTCTTTGTCCTAAGATTTTGATGTACCGGGGTTTAATATTGAAATCGTTTACAAAGCATGCAAACACAGTCCTTATGTAACAGTTGATAAAATTAATTATCATCTGCTTCAAGATGACAGATGTTAAATGACCATCCGAATTGCTGGTTGCACATAAATTAGGGGATGCATCTAGATTGCATCGCCGTTGAGTCTTTTAGCTTCTGAATCTTGAGAGCCCAATCTCTGAAGCAAATCTTACATGAAAGTGACTTATTTCATTGTTTTATTTTAAGTAATAATGTATTTAAGTCACTAGATTATCCTCCCTACCCAGAAAGGAAAATGCACAAAGCATAATAATCCTGCTGGGTTCTTCTTATGTCTACTGAAAACTTGTTGACAGAACATGAATGGGCAGGAGGTACAAAATACTACAGATTTAGTTACTAAGCTGTGTTCCAAAATGAGTAACTTGGAGATATGAGGCTCACCCCTGCTGCCACTGAATGTTTACCCTTTTTATAATGTCAAAATGAGATTTCCCCCGGTCTAGCTGTTCCTGCCCTTTTGTTCATGGATTTCTCTTTTCGTTCCTTCCCAGTTCAAATTCTCCTCCTCACAAAATCAGCATCCTGAAGTTTATTTTTTACTTCTTCAATTCCTGCTGGAAGGAAGGAATGGAAATGTGTGCATGGATTTGTATGTTTTTGTGCACAAGAACTGGTTGTTTTGCATGCGAGAGTCTATAATTTTAAACACTATCCATTTTAAATAGAGATAGATGGGAAATATGGAAGAGACTGCCTTAGTCTTGTCCCTTGAATAGCTTCTACAATTTATATAAACACAAATGCCAAAAGGCACACATGCATGTAAAAAATGCCACCTGCGTACTTTTTTTATGAGGAAATGAAATCTCCAGGACTGGTTTCAGCTGGAGTTGTCAATCTTGGTTTGACAAGATATGAATGCTGGGCAGTGCAGAGGCTTTTCGACTGAATCTGTCACTTCCCCCCCTATTTATTCTTTCAGAAGGATCGCCTGAATTAGAGAGCCATCCTCCATTCAGTGTGCAATATTCAGCTCATGTCAGAGAAGCACATTTCATACTTTGCAGTTAAGAAAGAAAATAGCAGGAACACATCACCGAATACTGTATATTTAAGGGGAAAATGGTACGTTTTAATCAGCTCTGAAAAACCCAACCGTTATAGCTACAGGTTGCTGGATTATTTTCCTAAGCGCCACACAAATCCTGCAGAAGCCATTGTCTTAATATAAAACATTACCTGGCACAGTACAGAAATTCAAAAATCATTTATGGCTTAAATCTTTAAAAAGCTGGGGGGAAAAAACCACCAAAACAAATTTATCATCCAATCTAACAACCATGCCTTTTGAGCCAAATCAAAACTTTAAAAAAATTATATAGGTCATGACACAAACGAAACAG